>NW_010224350.1:0-265 GCF_000690775.1 Eurypyga helias
TGGGGTAGGGAGAAGCCTACCTGTGCAAAGGAGAGATTGACATGTGAGTAGAACCACCATGCTTTTCATATTCCCTTATGTTTTGTTTGGGTTAAGGGTTGATTTGTTTACAGTATTTAAAGCTCTTTTTTAATGAGTTGTGTGAAATCTGGCAGACACATAACCTCTTTGAACAACATAGAATTTCCTGCATTAATGAAGGAGAAAAAGAAAGCCAAGAATTAATTTATTACAACTCTTTAATTACTGCATGAAATAAAAGTTC
>NW_010224350.1:304-13717 GCF_000690775.1 Eurypyga helias
GATAAAATATGTGCATTCTGCTTGGGTGATGGGCAAAACAAGGCCCCATTAATACCAAAGAAAGATATAAGAAAAGCAGCTGGAGTTTTGTTTTTTGCAAAAGAAAGGAACTATATTGAGGGAACTTCTGGAGGTCTTGCCTTTTGATAAACTACTGCTCCAACCTTACACAGAGGGAGCTAAATAAAAATAAAGACAAATCAACCATGCCTAACAAGAGTGAGTGGGCAGGTACACAGAATTCCACAGCTTGTCCAGGGCAGATATGTCACACATTGAAAAGGCAGCTGGAGACTTGGAGGAAAGTTTTGCCACAAGCAAGGGGAATTAATAAAAATACACAAAAAGCCTATGAAACTCTTCCCCCAAAACAGGGCTTTCAAAATGTATGTTGCAAAAATGTGTATGCATGCACGGGTGGTGTGTGTTGTTTAAATACAGAAGTCACACAATGAGAGAAGTGGTAAAAACGTCATTACTACAGGATGAAATGTGAATACAGCCATGTGTACCTGTATGAAATGTGAATACAACCATGTATGCCTGTACATGCACAAGTGGAGTTGAGGTGGTTCTTTTGCAGTACACTCTGGAATACCTTCTAGAGGCAAAGCAGCAGGGAACTGCATGCTGCACATCCAAGTGACCCAGTGTTCCTCACTCTTATCTCCTATCAAATGAAATGCCTGCACTCAAAGAAGAGATAACAATCTTACCCAGATCTTAGCATTTTCAGTCTTGTATTTGCTGATTGTTGCCACAGCTCTGAGACCAGAACACAGTATTGAATGATACATACTATGCATATGATGTACTACCTACAAGGGTGCTGACAAGTCTTGGTAGCTCTGTTGATGCCCTAGGAAGGAGTGACTCAATGCCACCATCCACATTTTCATTTAAAGGTTTACTGGAAAAAAGCCACGGTACTGAGTATGGGGTATGAAATTAATGACTATAAACTTGCTGAATTAGCTACCTTGAAGAACTTTGCCAAATCAAATATTGGGACAGCAATTGTTACCTATGAGGTGGTCTGCAGATCTTTTTACTCAAAGCACAAGATGAACATTTGTGGTCTTGCTTCCACTTCTATGGTTCCAGGCTTCCTCAAAAGAAATATGGGTTTACATTTAGTAAGGGTTGTGTGTGATAAAGATTCTTCATTTAGCCATGAACCCACAGAACATAAACCAGAGCTACCGGTGGAAGCTCAGGTTTCCTGCAGCACTACTAACATTTCCCTCTGGGCGAACAATCAACGCTAGCTAGAAAGAGAATCATGTTGTGGAAAACATCTTTGGTACTTGTTTTTGGGTATCCCACAAGGCTGGGTGGAGTGCAAATCTCTTGCTCTGAGAAATAAAGAATGACATGAGGCTGTTAACTGCAGAGGGAAAGATTCACTGAATGCAAGACTGAGATAGAGGACAGAAACATGGTACTCTGAGAAGAGGTTTGCTCTGAAGGGGACCACACCTTCAGTCCTGTTGCTCATCCAATGCAGAACACCACAGAGATCACACACAATTCAGGAGCTGCAGCAAAAGCTTAACCAAACCCCACATACTTGGCACTGCCACCCCAAGTGTGTTTCGAGAACAGGGTTTCCTGGAACCGGAGGGCTACTCCCTCTCCTCTCAGGTCTCTGACCCCAAGCACTGCTGGTTGTTCTGTGAGCAGCCCCACTCACTGCATGCTGTACTCGTCTAGGGCTGGAAATCCATCTCCTCCCTCCTCCCAGCCTGCCACTAGTTTTGATGGGAAATTTCCCCCCCGCATTAGCCTGCTCTTTGCTTCTGCCTTCCCAAGCTGGGCCTGCTTCCTCCTCCTAATTGTCCATGCAGGAGAGCAGATGGCAGGGGGAGTGGATTTCTCACTCACTGGGAGTGTGCTAGCTTATACAGACACTTGGTTTTGTCACACAAAGGGGGAATAACGCCAACTGCAGAAAAACGCAAGATATTCCAGAGCCTGGTTCCTAGCATCTCCTAGTCTCTGCTCTTCTGCTCAAGCACAGTATATTTTGGGCAATACCGTTCAGTTCTCAGTGTGTATTTATGCCAGTTACATCACACTGTCCTTTTTCCTTCTCTTGTTTTAAATCTTTAATTAGGCTGAGAAAATAATTCACAGGATATCATTTATCAAAATGAATGCAGCTTTTTCACCTCAAGAAATAGTTGCAGTTCAATAGCCACAAACATTTGGGAGCACTATTTTCACATCTGCAGCAGAAGCATCAGTCCTCTGCAAATCTTTCATATTCAGGCAATGGAGGTCAGTTGTGAAAAGGTAAGTGGGACATGGGCACGACCTTTGACTGGAGGACATTTCTCTGTACGCCTTGCTTCCAAACTGCACTTTGGACACTCACTGATGAGCCCTATGCCTGATTCACTCATGAGGGCATTGCTCAGACTGTTCCCAATAGGCAGCCTGTGCAAGCCATGCTGTTTTGTAGTCCAGCAGTATTTACTGTCACAGAAACAGGCTACTCCATGCCAGTTGGCCTCAGTACCCAGAGGCACTCCTGGACACGTATAATTTATTAGTCTGGATGTAACTGTGCTACAAGTACCCACACAGGCATCTCAGGTTTGCTGGCCCAAATGACTTTTTCATTAGCATGCCAGAATGTTGCCACTGGAATGCAGCTGCAATTATCATTGATAAAGCTTCTGTCACAGCTACTGCCATCACCAAACTAAAATGCAGATGAGAACATACATATGCTTACCCAGCCCTTGCAGTCTGAGCAGCTCTAGCTGGCAGATCACTATTACAGACATTATCAGCAATGGTACTGCTGTAGCCTCATCAATAAAGAACAGCAATGCTTTACATGAAGTCTTTCAGTCAAAATTTTACCTGGTAGCTTTTGTACCAATAACAAAGGGCAGTCACCTTTTGATTCATGGTGACATTTAGTGAGTACCCGAGAACAGCACAGAGAAATAAGTCATTGGTAAAGGCCACTGGGGTCTGTGCTGTTTAATTGAAGCAACAATGCTGTCTTTGACTGCTACACAAGTATTGCCAGACTCTGAGTTTTTGCTGTTTTTCAGAAAGCCTGAACTGAACCGACCTTGCAGAAAACTATACGCAACTGAAAACAGCTAGTCAGAATGAATGGACAGTCAACCAAGTCCAGATTTTAATCTGCAGTTTCAAAAACTTCTCTCATGCTGTAAATTAAGGTACCTGAGTTGTAAATCAACGGAGTTGCAGTGAGGGAAAGCTGGTGAGAGAGGACCTGTCTGATGTTTAGCACACTAAAGCAAAAGCTCTATTTCAGTTTTATGTCAGGAGAATGAGCAGCAGGAACAAATGGGCTTCCAAACATCCATTTACCAGTTTATCAAGGCAAGTCTTGCAGAGAAAAAGCCAGCAAAGAGAAATGAGGGGGGAAAAAAAAACCCAAACACGTGACAAAGTAATTTAAGGCACTGTCTTCAGACATCAGAAGCCATTTAATTAAATCTCTTACTAACGCAAATGCCACTTTGCTTCCATTTGTCATCAGTGATGCTAGACTGTCAAGGTACATAGACAAAAGAAACTTAGGAAATGTATTTTCATTACATGTCTCGCAGATAGAACTTCGGCAGCCTGATCAGAAAAAAGGAAGAATTACATTCCCTGGTTCCATCATATGTAACATGCAGTGCACGTACCTCCCTTCTAGAATGGCTTCTTCATCACTACAAAACAGACTATTGTGGCTATAATGGACCTACTAATCAGCTTCTCTAATGGGTCCCTGCCGTGTGTAATGGAGATGTGGCTTTTGCCATGAAGACAACAGACAGTCAATATCTGTTCTTTTCATACTGCAGTGGAAAAAGTGCATTCAAACAAGGTAGCTGTAATAATTAATTCAGTCAAACTGAATAATCCTTCAGAATTCAACAGGGAAACATCAACTCAGTCATGTTTTGGTCTATCAGTCATACAATGATCAGTCAATCAATGAGTTCAGATCTTCCAAGCACAAAGTTTCACGGTGAGATTCTTAACTGTTTTAGGCTCATGCCCTTCCAAGCCAGTTGAAATTGAGACTTGGCCAAGAACTTCAGAGTGTAACAGTGTTTTGTTGAATTGGGAATTTAGCCATGGGATCATGAAAGGAGTTTTTTTTTTTTGTTGTTTGTTTTGTTCAGTACTATTGTTACCACAAAACCTGGAAACGTGTAAGGGTATTTACTGCAATAAAGAACAGCTTAAGCTGTGTTTACAGAGCACAGCCCTGGAAAACCATCCTGAGACACTTGCCAAGCATTCAAGCCCAGTCATGCTAGTATCCAAAGCAATGCTCTCCAGTCCTATTAGCATTTGCTATTTGCCATGCCGATATGCAGAAGCAACATGCCATCACCTTGCTATACTTTATAACTTGGATTTCCTCCTTGCCTGCTCCCAACTGTTGCTGACTCACTTATAGAGCTTTTCTTCTTCCAGTTTGCTGTAATTGCTTTGTGCTGAGGCTGTATTGATCTGTTGAGGATGTGTGAGCAGGGGAATCTCTTGACAACTCTGAGGCCACAGGTGTCTGTCTGCTGGCAAGCAAGCATTGAGAAATCAGATGGGCAGAAGTGCTGGGCCAAATCTCAATTCCTTTTTGGTGAAAACTTTTTCCTGTATTACCAGCACCACCACTCTTTACACAGCCTAGTAGAAGCATTTTAAATGATCACATGAAACTCTAGTAGTTCCTGCCTCTCCCAGGCCCTAAGATAGACAGAAAAACAACAAGCAGAGCAAAATCTAACAGAACAACAGACAGGCCAAGCATGTTATCTACAGTGACACAGACATTTGATCATGTGAGTAACTGAACATAGTTCTTGCAGTCCAAGCTGCTGGTTAGTCTCCTTTTCCATGTTGTTTTCAAGTATGTAGATGTCGTTCTCAGGAATTGAACTGCTGTTCCACTCACCATTCACAACAAATGGAACGTTTTCTGTTCCATAGGTGTTATGCATATTCTTTTCAGGCAGCAGAACCTGAGCACAGCCACATCAGTTCTTACCCACTGCTTCCTCAAACATCTATAATGTCAAGGTTACCAAACTTTTATCCTGGGTCACAGCAATGACCAGGGATGCCTTAGAAGTCTCATTAGTGGTGAACAACACTGATATTCTATTTGTCATGAACCAACTCGCATCATTCATCCAACCAGCTGCCTGCTTGATTTCACATGCTGAGGTTTCCCTAGCCAAGTTTCCAGCCATGAAATTGCCAGAACTTCAAACCTCACTATTCCTCAAATCTTTGGATTGGTCGTGTTGCATGGATGCAGTCAAAGTTGGGTGAGCAGAACGTACAAAGTACTTGCTTTTTTTTTTTTTGTATTGTGCCAAGCTCTTTCATTAGCAGTTCCTGCAATGCAATGTCATTTTGCATTCAGCATGACACTTGTTTGTGAAAATGGATTAGTCCTTTTATTTAGAGTGCTCCCAGCATATGAGAAGAGAGATTTGATAAAAATCAAAGGTTTACTGTGGTTCAGAAAGCAATTTTGATGTGCACTAAGCTTTTGTAAGACATTGATTCTCTGGCCATGCAAGCTTAGAAAAAAGGAAAAAACAAGTGGGTGTAATAATGCAATTGCAAATGGGGTGTGGAAGCATAGAAGACACTCATGTTCTTGTTTGGAAGATTTTTGTAAGCAGAAATAATGAGGCCTGACTGAGTTGGCATAAAAGAAACATGCTAAGCCTGATTGACTAGATTACAGAGATGGTCCCATTGGAGAGCAATGTTGACATGGATCAGTATACATCACATAGGATTTTTTCTCCCCCTCCAACCTCCCTCGCCTCCAAGATTTGTTCCATCACCCAATAAATTTGATTTGATTGACCTGGAAGGTGAAGACCTTGTATTGATCTGGCAGCACAGACTCTCAGGAATTGTCTGGACTTGTCCCCACAGTGAGCTTATTTTAGGTTGTTCTAGCAACAAAGAAATCGTTGCTTAAATTTGTTTTATTCTCATTTTAGCTTAGAGTGGCAACACACAGTTATTCTATGTGGACTGTTGTACTGTTTGCACCTTTCCTCACCTCTGTGCTATCAGTAATCTGCTCTCCTAATCCTACACACACACACAAGGCTTCCTGCACAGGGCTTGTCACCTAGGTAGGAGACTCCACACAATGTTACTTAGCACCCTGCCCTCCGGCATGCTAAGTGATTAGACATGAAGCAGGGTAAGCAAAGAGGCATGTTGGTATTTAGACATCTTCAGCAGATGACTCTGGAGCCTTGGAAGTTCCATCTTTGCTCTCTACAAGAGCATAGCTCTGCATTCCTTGCCACTCCTATCAGCAAATGTTGTGGTTGCCTTTTCTGCCTGCAACACGCAGTACTTATTAGGCTGGATGGGCTGTTCAGCTGATGTGTTGGGTGAGCAAGCTCAGTTCCTTTGCCTGTCTAATTCACCTTCTCAAAATAAACACTTCAATACTTGATTTCTTTAATTCAGACCCCTCTAAATATGTCCCAGCCTGCCAGCCATTTTCAGCTAGCAACACAGCTGAAATACGGTGCTGGTAGAAATCAAGCTGTCATATGGCTTTGATGTCAAAAGCTTTTTGTGACTTGAACCTCAATTTGTTTCATTATCAAGACAGCAAGGCAAGAAATATGCTTTTACTTGAACAAGCAAGACACCTGCCAAATAGTTGTGCACAATGATACGTGGCTACCTCTGACTGACATCTTCTGCTAAAAGTAGAGTATGGTTCCCTTGTGAAGGGCGTTTGGCAGAGCAAAATATACCTCAGCTTTCCTTGTACTGGGTCCCTAAACAGCAGCAGCTTTGTCTGACTGGAGCATGCAGCAGCCTGTTGTCATCCCAGCTTCTCAGCCTTGAGAAAGTGGCTCCCTGTAGCAGCAGCAGGAACCCTTGCTGCCCAAAGGAGAAAAGAATGACTTGGTGTAAAGCTCTCCAGGCTCCCTGTGTCCTGTGCAGAGTTAATGACCATGGCAGCCTATACACCGGGCAAAGCTAACAACCTGAGCAGGAGACACAGTGCGATAGCAGTTTCTCCAACAACTGTAGTTTTCAGCCTAGCTAGACAGAGTAACAGGTGAGGAAAAGGGGTCTGATGGGTCCCTTGAGAGGCAGAATTGCTGTAGATTGTGCCCTGGCTGTTTCACTCTTTTGTCTTTGGCTGAGTTACATCCCAGAGTTTGGGAGACAGGTATGTATGCATGGCATGAGTACTATATAGAGCAAAAGACAGTATAAAACAGCAATGAAGAAGAGAGGTGGCCTATCAAGATGGTAGGAATAACAGGGAGAAACTTTTAAAGCATTATCCAGGCAAGGGTTGCAACTAACCTTGTGTTATGCTGTAACCCCAGCAGTCAACTAAGCACCACACAGCCGCATGATCTCTCCCTGTCCCAGTGAGATGGAAGAAGGAATCCATATGGCAGAAGTGAGAAAACTCATGGCTGAGATAAAGACAGTTTAATAATTAAAAAGAAATAACCCCCCCCCACCACAACCTCTTGTAAAGAAAGGAGGAAAAAAAAAAGATGAGCAACACATGTAAACAAAACGGTATGAACATGGCATGGCTGCTATAGAAATGCAAGCTCCCGTTGTTCAGGTAAAAGCAGTTTTAGAGATAACTGAATAGAAAAACTTAACAATTGGGAGCCAATTGAAAGAGAGCATGCAAGTAAATGGATTAAGTGTAAAAAAAAACAAAACACTACACCCAAGAGGAGCCAAAAACTGAGGAAAAAATAGTTATCAATACCATGCATCTACCACCAAAAAGAAAGGAATAAATAGCCACTATAAACACACAGAATTCCTGAGGAAAACCTCAGGAGTCTTGCAGCTCATCAGACTCTTCCCCTCTCGCACACACACAATTTTTAATTGTATTAATTTGGATTACAAATGTATAATGTTGTAACAAAGCTAACAGCTAAGACTAGGGAGCTGTTAAAACAATAAGTTGTTGCCATTCTTGCATGCAACTCATTATACAACTTTTCTGATATGGAGACTGAAGAGAGTGGTGAGGTTTCTTCCCATGATACTAGAGCTGCGGCATGCTGACCAGCTCAGACTCGCAAGGAGGCAAGAGTCTGATTTTCACCTTTATACCCTTTTTGTTTCCTAGGATCTTCCACACTTGACTCAGACATACATCACAGGATCTGGCAGTTTTCTCTCTCATTCCTTGAAAGGAGCTCTGTCTATATTGGTAAATAGTATGGTCATTTTCATGAACATCACAATCTTCAGTTTGCTATTGGTATTCTAGCTCGGGGGCTTCTATGAGCTTTTAGAATCACACTTCAGCCCTGAAAAGAAGGATGCTAACTCTTTGCTGTGGAATTACCTAGCAGCTTTTCCTGAACTGACATTACCAGCTATACTAAATGAGCAGTGATTCCAGAAAAATAAAGGTAGAAACAATACTGTGAAAACACAGTTAACCCAGAACTTAGTTCACAGTGAATCTCTAGAGTTGACTCACTACAATTTTTGTTAGAGCACATACCAAAAGAAATCCCCCTGTACCCCCAATCCACTTCACAGAGCATAAACCACCAAAACCCACCACTACCAGCAAAGTCTTTCTACTTCTTCCTAGCAACAGTCTTAACTTTGATCCTAAATTATTTCTGAATTTTCACATGTGATATGACAAAACATTAGGAACCTGGAGATTTAACAAATTTAGGAGGAACCCTGGATAGAAGCAACAGTCTTGCATTAAAGCTAAAGCAAATGCTCAGAAAAAATTGAAGGTACAGATTTCCAATCTTGTATTTGGGAAGATTTGAAACAAACCTTTCATTTACCTCTGTCAGAATGAAAGATGTAATTTTTGATTGAAAAAATTCAGCATCTGATTTCCAGACTTTCAGAAGGTGTTTTCTTTCAGTACGTTTCTGTCTCTGTGGATCAGACGAAAAGCTAATTTTGAAATATTTAGAGCTTTCATTCCTGGAAAACTTATTTCTGGACCAGCTCTACTGAATCTACTGTGTGCCACTTAGTCTTTGTGCTGGGAAAGAGCTTTGAAATCACCTCTCAAACAAGCAGAATAAAGCCAGCCCAATTCTGCTCTTTGGTCATGCAGTTTAGCATCACATAGGGCCGACACCAGACTGAGAGGGTTTGCATCAGAAATGACAGATGGCAAGATGGTTGCCACCACTATCAACTCTGTCCTGCCACCAGCTCTTGAGCCTGAACCTGCCTGACACCAGGAGAGCTCCTGTTTATAGCTGCTAAAGCTGAAAGGATGTATTTTTCATGTCAGCAGAGCGGAACAGTTGGTAATTTTTCCAGAGCAGAGATTACAGCAGGCTGCCAGACAGCCATCAATTCTGACACACCGTTCAGAGTCCCTGTTGTTGTGCACCAAATGTCTAACCCATGTCTCAGGAAAGAACTGGAAGGTGGACTACCAGCTAATATACATGTAATAAGCTGGTATTTCTGCAGCACAGTGATTTTTTTTTCTAACAATCCTTTAAAGATTGTAAAATATGCCTAACAATTTGCTGAAAATACTGAGATTTAGCAAGATTTAGTCTTGTATACACACTGTGATGGGAGGTAAGAATTCAGGTACATACATTGGACTCAGTGATCTTAAAGTTCTTTTCTGACCTAAATAATTATATGATTTAACAAGTCCTACAGATATTTCAGTTAGTCTAAAACATCTAGCACATTAAGGTTTGGAGATTGAAATGAACACTGGCAATATTATAAAAAAAGAGGACAGTCATTTTCTGCCCTTTTTGCCCTTCACATGTAGATTCTCATTATCGAGCAGACCTGGGCAGGGAGACTATCCGTACAGAAGTCTGTAGGTGTGGCTAAGAACTACCGAATGTTCAGTCAAAGCCACAACACTGTCTGAAGTGAAGGCATATTTCAGACTTATCAGTGAAATGCTCTGGTACACTTGGCTGGATGTGACTGGAAGGGAATGCAGCCTACCATCAGCAGCAACCATCCCTTCCCTGATCATCCTGTTCTCTCCTGAAGGCAGCATTGCCTTTATTAGGTCATTAGATCCACTCTTCCATGGCAAGAAAACACCCCTCAGGAAACGTCGTCTTCACTGTTGGTTGCTTGGGCGTATATACAGATAACTCTCCTGATCCTATCCTCAGAAAGTCTCCATAAGGCAGACTCCTACTGTTCTGGGCCATCTGGATACATCAATTCTGAAGTACTGTAATAGAAAAGCATTCCATAACGTACTAGAAGACAACATGCAGTGTTAGATGCGAACCAGAGATAAGGTAGATTAAATGTTTCCCACCAGTTGTTGCATACCATTTGTACTGTTTGTGTAGGATGTTTGGGTATTTAACAGAAACTGCTGTCACTTGAAGCAAGACCTCATTGACCTGATGGTCCCAATTCTTTAAGAGTTAATTTTAAAAGAATAAAATCTATATAAATCCTGATGAACCCATGTAGCTCATGTGAGAAAATATTGGGTTGAATAGGCCACTTGTTACACCTGAAAGGTCTTCCAGTGTCCCAGCAAAGCAACTAGATTCTGCAGGCCTCCAACAGACTTGGTTCAAGACCTAAAACTGACAAAGCAGTCTTTCTAACAACACTAGGAATGATAAAATTGCAGCAGCTATTATTTTTCATTCTTTATTAAGATAGTGATCCACCATCTAGAATTAGGCTGAAACATCTTCCCTTCAATTATAGTGTATGAAGAACACTATGCAAATTGCAAGTGTTTCTTTGAAGCATTCAGGTCTACTCACCAAGTAAGAAGGACCACACTGTTAGTGCAGGAAGTTAGCTCTTACACTATTATGTGCCTGATGCAACTCCCCATCTTTCTTACAGAGAGAAGCAGTGAACACACCCCAGGCCAATATTCTGTGTGAAGTAATTCCAGCCAACAACAGAGAATTATGAGATTACTCTGATGCAAATGCATCAGTAAGGAAAAGGGTCATCTGCTGCTTCCCCTACCATTTTCCTCACAGCATTTCTGTCACCTTGATTTGCTGCTCTTCTGTCTACAGAAGCGAAGGGTAATCCTGTTGTGCAACTATCTCCCTCCCCAGTAATTAATTTGTTGCTTGAAGGAGCAAAACTAATTGACTTTTAATTTCATTTTGAAATAAAATGTGCTTAGCAACTCCTTTTACAGAAACTAGAAAGGAGCTGATTTTCTTCTGGATGGTGTTGTTCTTTCTTAGCATTGTGTGCTTGGTAAATTATATTAGCACAGCATGAAGCTGGCACATAATGTGATGCAGCTTCAACTGTAAAATCAAAACTGTTAGGCTGGAAGAATAAAAGATATTGTCCCCACCCCCTCTATCCATGATATTTAGGAAAGAGGAAAAGCACAGTTTGGCTATATTCCCTAATTTCTCATTAAAACATATAGATACATTCTACATCAAATTTCTTTTGACTGATGCTAAATGACTGACTAATTCTGTAGGCTGAGATCAGAAGTGACAAATGTACAAAATTTGCATTAAGTCAGTTTCAATATGACATTGTACTTTCTTGACATACTGTAATTTCTTCTCTTGAATCAGAATCAACTCTTGGATGTTATAGAGTGTTGCTCAATCTTTTTGTAGAGACTCCTGCAAACTGTATAGACTACATGGCCAATAAAGAAATCCAAGAAAATTGATTCAGAACATAGCCCAAATACATTTCCTGTCAAAAGGAACAACTTGAACAACTCCTCAGGGTAGGACCCCTTTAGTATGCCTCACTGGAGAAATGTGGCCCAGAAACTCAATCCACTGAAGATGCATCTTGTCTTAAAACATCTCTTTTCTCACTCCCATAAGGCACTTCTAGATTACAGAAAAATTCAGATGCCCTGAAGAAAAATATTACCATTAAAATAGCCAAAATTTTCTTTTGGCAATTTTATGTTAACTGTTCTTCCTGTTAAATTTTGCAGTGGACAAGTGTTTGAGATACGATACAATGCCAAGGAAAAAAACCAACCAAACAAAAAAAACCAACAACAAAACCAACCCAAAACCAAACTAAAAAAAAAAACAACCCCCCCCCCAAAAAAACATTAAAAGGGGTTGTTATAATTTTTATTGAAGTTCTCTCTGAAATCCTCTACTTCATTTTTATAACCAACTTTGAAACTGACATACTGATTATTTCACATGACAGGGTTTCATCCATGCTGAAGACCATAAAAAAAAAAAATATAATTATCTTAAAGGGACTCTCCACCTACCTTGCTTCACACTAGCAATGAGCAAACTCTTCAGAAATAGGTTTAGAACCCCATGAGCTGCAGTCAGCTGCAAGCACTGAACCTCAAATTCAGCTGTTTTATCACTGAGGGAAGCTCACTACAAAAAACTGCAGTTTTTGAGACCTTTGATAAAATTCTGTCAACATCTTAAATATCAACGGATAGTGTTGAGACAGGGTAGGGTAGAGGACTACCAAAACCAAGGAAAAGGAGGTGAGGATTTGGGTCCATTTCAGGTAACGGCCCGTAAAGCAGCTTCTGACTCAGCACCTTGGACAGGGGAACGAGGGTGAGTCAACGGCCCTCGGGGAGCAGCTTCCTTCCCGCCTATGAGCGGGGTTGGGAACGCAGATCTTTTCCCCAGGAGACCACAACCCGTGAGCCTTTCTTGGACAGGAGGACTCCGAGAAGTCTTAGAAATCTAGAAATAAGGATGTTAGGGAATAAGTATATAGAGAAAAAGTGGATGCAATACGAATGTAATCTCCAAATTGCCTGCATCGCTGACGGGTTTAGTAAGACCCTGCAGTAGCTGGGATGTAGAGGCACTAAGATGAGGAATACTCGACCACAACAGTTGGTATACTGTTCCCAACATTTAAAATCCACAAAGATCAGCAATATGAAAAAAAAAAGAAATAAAATTAACACACGTGTATTTATAGAGTTATTACTTCTGCAACTTGTGATAGCGCAGCATAATAATACATGGTGCTAACATGAGTTTTTAAAAAATGAAAGCAAAGCAACTAATACGATAAACTCAGTGGATAAGAGATATCCAAGTCATAAAAGGGCTTAAGACTCAATGAATTCTCAAGGAGAAGAGGTAAAGAATACACTGAAATGCTCTAGAATTTCCTAGCTGTCTCAATCTTTCTTTTTTGATAGCATGCTTCAAGAAAACCAAAGCTCCAGCTGTTTTGTCAGCCTAGCCCTTATTTATAAACCTCATCTTATTCACTAGAGAGGAACGATTAACATTCCAGCACAAGTAGCAATTCATATACTTAAGAAATGGCATAGAATGAGTGATGTGCAGTCTGAAATTAAACCACACAAGTGTTTTAAGCTCTTGAAAAGACTAATGAAGATAATTGAGTCAGAAAGACATATTCATTGAGGGGGCCTGCTGA
>NW_010224350.1:13748-50310 GCF_000690775.1 Eurypyga helias
AGAATAGCTTCCTCATTATATATTGCAACATGTCATGATATGCTGGCATTGACTGAAGAGAACTCCAGTCCAAAATACTTCTAAGAGATGTAACTTTTCTGAAGAAAAGTTTTCAGAACTTTCTATTAACCTGTAAAGCAATATGGTCAAATAGTGTAATTAAGCAAATGAGATTAGAGATCTGACAAATGTCTTCAGTCCAATGGCAGTTTACTGTAATTTACTTGGCAAGAAATGCTGACAGCTTAGCTAATATCTAGAGTTCAGGTTTGAGTTTCATCAGCACAACTAGTCTGAGCAATCCCCTAAAGGACTGCACCACAGTTGATGAGCTATATGTACTGCAGGGACCACCACCAAACACATTTATGTTGTTCAGGAAAACAGTTCATGCTGCTAATGTGCATGTCTTTAAGAAGGCTTAGACTGGTTTGGGTTTTTGTCTAGTCTTAGAACAGTACTTGCCAACAGTGTTATGCCACCACAATCTTGGAAATATTTTTAGAACTCCCCCTATCTGTTTATTTGCAAATCTTTTACAGAAGATCAGCAACAGTTGCATACTTGAGAAATTTTGTGTCAGAAGGAGATCTAATAAAATACTCATTGAATTTAGAATTCAGGCAAACACATTTTTACCTTCCCTCAGAGAGGAAACAAAGCTGCTGTCACAGCAGCATGTGTTAGTGTTCCATTTCAGAGCTATATGTAGAGACACTAATATTATCTTTGCAGAAATGTCAGTAGTAAGCTGCCCAGAAGCCAGGAAAATAGAGCTCATGTGAGGGTGCACAAACACACACACATATATATATAATTTAAATTGCAAAGAGCCTGAAGGAAGTTGGCTACATTTCAATTTTGAATAGAAAAAATAATTCTATAGACTAGACAATTATTCCCACCGGCTGAAGACTGGAATATTTTCTGTATTCTCATTCAATATTTTCTAAACTTCTGTTATCATTCTGAAAGATGACACAGGGCAGATGTTTCAGCTGTGTTTGATATTGTCATTAATGAGGAAGAAACTAAAGAAAATACTGCTTTACTGCCTTCTGAATGACTCTGTGGACATGGTTAGGGTACCAGTTTGACTGAAAGGCTGAATCCTGGCCTAAATCAATTACTATGAGGGGTTTACTTTCTTGACAGAGGAGGTATGCAAAAGTGTCCAACAGACTGAAGTCTGCATACTCAAATCCCACAGCTAGGTGAAGAAATATCATCTAAAACCTGTTCTCTCTGAAATTATATATTAAAAAAAGGATCTTCAGATGAGTGGCTGAAGCTCTAGATCAATCAGATCACCTGGGTCTGTTTGACTTGTTTTAAGATACAACAGCTAGGTGTAAGCTATATTAAAACTATTTAATGTGATTGCAAAATTTGCAAGTGAGCAAATTGCAAAAGAGCAAATTGCAAAGAGAGCAAAAAGACTAAGCCTTATCTCCAGGGATGCTGCTAGACTAGAAGATAGTAGTGTTCTGCAGGTGTCCCCAGACAGAGCAGATACAAATGGACAACCTACATACTTTAACCAAAGCAACTGTTTAAATATCACCATCAAGAGGAATTCTGATCTTTCTGTACCTAACTTTTCATAAGAAAAACAAGAAGGAAACTGATAACTCCTCTACCTCCCCAGCCTGGACAAGTTATTTTAGAACCACTGAGTAGTGTCAGGCAGGAGAAGGGGAGAAGGGAAGCAGGGTGGAAGACAGATTCTAGTCTCTCTCTCATTGGGTTTGCAATGTAAATCACAACTATTGATAAATGTGTTGCCAAACGGGCAATACATGTTTACTTATTCTGGTTCATTTGTCTCCATGGAACCCATAAGAGAAAATTAATCTCCAAGCTGGAAGTAAGCCATTGTCAGAGCCTAACTCTTCCAGCTTGCCTGCAGGGGATTCCTTGCCTTTCACTATGATTGAAGGCCTCTACCGCACGACTGAGCTGCACCTCATTAAATTAGCACTAAGCAGACTTCACAGAGCTGCTTCCTTCGTACCTGACACCATGATGGTTAGAGCTTGCTGCTGCTGTAAGGAAGGAATTGCTGCGTGTCATGAGAACAGACATTTGCTGCAGCTAGAGGTAGCTATAAACTCAGAGCCACACAGTCAGGTTAATAATTTCAGTACCAACTTTCTCTGCCTCCCCCACCCTGTGACTAAGAGCCAGATAACATTGTATTTTGGGTTTCTGCAGACTGGTTTGCTTCTGCTTTTTCTAGATGACTGCTATCAACTGAGAAAAATTGGACACTTGGCAAACTCTTTGACTCAAACTTGGGTTAGTTTGAAAAGCTTCACTAGCAAAGACTGTTTCTTACACAGAATGCTCACTTTGCATTAAAGCACCTATTCAAACACATCTGCAGACTTTGTTCCACCAATCTGCAGAGGATGGTGGGAGGGGAAAAAAAAAAAAAAAAAGCAACTTTGGAGTCATGGCCTTCAAAAAGATGCTCATCTTTCCAGAACAAAGATAAGGCAAAGCAGTTCCCCAGTAATACTGTCCCCAAAATGAAGTGCAAAACCTATTGTTTATGTAGAAAAATAGCTCAAAATAGATAATACTGGTTTCTGTAATTACCATGGTCATTCAGTGGGTAGTCTGAGCTTAGAATAGTGAGGCTGGACAGCCTGTAAGAAACAGGATTTCAGATTAAGTGATTAAGGATTCTCTCTGGCCTTATAGTTGAATCTGAACTCTTATTAAATGCTTCCTGGACAGGTGTCCACACTTTAAGTGGTGGTCCAGGCAGTTTCAGGGTGAAGGGACTGATTACCATCATATCCATTCCTGAAATTAGGCCTGCCATGGAAGAGTGGTGTCAGGTCAGTATGTAGGAGCTCTGCAGCTGATACCAAGCAGTTTATTGCATCTGTCAGTGCAGCAAACCTGGAGATCCTACTGTTCTCTTTGTGTTCCCTTCCAAGTAAATTGGAAGCTCCACACTGACCTTTAAAAGGCAGCAATAGCAAGCCTGTTCATGCCATATCCCATGTTAGCGCCCAATTTGCTTTCTACAGTACTGCTCAGAGCCCACCCTATGTATCAGAGGCCTGTGAAGGGACATACTCTGCTACTGCATTCATGATCCTTGATAGGACTTCCTTTTGAAGGAATAAACTCAGCTGCAAACAAATGATTTCACTTGACTAGCGAGCATAGCATTAACATGTTTCACTACACACTGCCACCTCCTTGCTAGAGCACAGCTCAGCCTAGAAGGATGCGAAAGAACAAAGGCTTGCCATAGGAAACACTACACTTGTCTTGATGTTAAACATTGTTCTCATCCAATCAGAAAGATTACAGAGGACTTGAACACCTTCAGAATATCACTGGAGATTTATCCTTTCAAGTTGTGGCATCTCCTTATAGCAATCACAGCTACCACACATTAGCACTGGTCACATCTTCAGATCTGATATATGGCCAAGAACAGGCAAAACCAAACACTAAGCCACGTGCAGGCGGTGCAAAATGAATGTACCATTTTTGCTACTACTTTGTCTGAAAGATCACATTCAAAACTCAATTTCTGCTGCTGAACAGCTCAACTCTTACCTCTGATCCTTTTAGCAGATCAAGCCTTCTGAGATTTTACCACCTACTGGAAAGGAGGACTGAAGTGTAAAGGGTACCTAACATTATCCAACCTGCTACAACATCAGCATCTTCAGGTGGCTTACCCTGCAGCGGAACTTGGTCTGTTAAACACAAACCAAAGTCAAGAGTAGAAACAGAAACGATACATCAAAAAAGCATAATCTCATATTAAAGAAGGAGCAAAGAAACAGCCATGGGAAGAACTTCCCATATCCTGCCTCTTCGCAATTACTGCATCTCTTCTGCTTTGGGAGTCCATCTTTTTATATTGTGCAAGATGACTTTGGTTGCTTCATTAACTTCCCACCAACCGACATCAGTAAGTAACAACTTGAGCCCTTCCTGAAGTCCAGCAAAATTCATTTCTGCATTGCCTGCTACCACTTCTGATGGAAAAAAAAAAAAGACACCCCACCACCCACCCTTTTCAGCAAGAGCTGGAGAGAAAGCTCAAGCTGTGTGGGCTGCAAATCACTTTTGGACCTGCAACATGCCCAGCTAAATTACACTTATCTCTCTGCCTCACTGGCACAGCTGCTGAAGAGGCAGATTGCCCTGGTCTCTTTGGGGTTGTTTACTATTCAGAGGTTACAACTGAAGTGCTCCTGTTTAAGTTTTATTTCTCTCACTAACTTCCTAAGCACCTTTTGCTCAGCTAGTTTACTGCTTTCAATAAATGGGCTGCTTGAAACTAGCTGAAATTTCTAAGTCACGATAAGGCTAAGACATCTGCACAGAAAAAACTTTGGGTAGATGTCTTTTTTAAAGAATTTTTAAACCAATGTGCTTAATTAATGGCTCCATCACATTTCAAGGTTTTGTTATGCTTCCTCATTGGTGGGAGGAGTGTGTGTGGGGGGAAGTCTTTCTGTGGCAAGAAGGCTGGGAAAGTGAGCCTTTTCTAGATTCTTCTCGAAAACATCACTGGTAGGAGCCAGAGTCCTTTGGAGACTGCTGGGAAGGAAGCTGTGAGCTTGGCCCTTCTCACCAGAGCCCTGTTCAGCATTAAGCAAACACAACCCACGGGTAACTCAGTGGCACACCCATTCACCATGGCCAGGCCACCAGCGTGACACAGGTCAAATGCAGAAGGTTCAATCTTCAGATATTTTGGCACAGTAACAGTGACTGGGTCTCCGACCATCCTAGGTCCCCTGCTCCTGTTTCCTAGTTCTTTTCTTGAAGCATATTTGTTCAGCAGTTCAGATTTTTTAAAGCAGAACGCTCATGCTTTACTACTAATTTCACAGGATCAAAGCCATGACACCACTAAAACACATCCAGTCTGGAAGTTGGAAGGTGAGAGTCAACTTTACAGCTGCAGGGAAAGGAAGTTCTGGCAAAAGACTGCAATTCTAAAGAGTACCATAAGACATAAGGATCACACATGTTGTGAGTCACTACAGCTTTTTTACAACTACCACCATCCAGCCACTTGCACAGAACTGTTTTTCTGCTTCCCATAACACCACAACACAGTCTACCACAGGTATGGTATAAGCCAGAAGTTCCACAGAATCCATACAATTTCATCATGGTGTCTAAAAAAACCAAAACATTCTATTTCTAGAAGTATATTTCTGAAAGGATGAAGAATCTCCCACACCCAGCTTCCCTTGCTTCCTTCAAGAAAACTATATTTGGAGACAACTTGAGTATCTGTAATAGCTACTTGCTTATCGGACTCCATTGCTTTAAGTATGTGACAAATAGAGTATAATGCGGTCAGCACATATAATATGCAGAACAGCTTCATCACTACCACTAAGTACAACTTTTATTACTCAAATCATATTTGGTTAATGAATTTACTTACCCACTCACTAATAATGTGGTTCACTTCTTGTTGGACAAAGCCTCTACAAAGCCTCACATTTCCGAGGGAAATGTGTTGGAAGTAAAAAACATCAGTGTTAGCTTGTTAAAAAAAATAAAGAGGAAATTTGTGCTCACATGCTACGGAAACAGCTAGCAGAGAGTAAGTAAGAAGGAACTAGATTTCTAAGGAAAAAGCTAGGAAATACAAACACATCATAAGATATGCTCATTGTAATGCATTGTGCACTCCCAAGGTTACAGACACTTGTAATATATGTTTGCAAGTATATAGATAAAAACACTGTATCAAAAGGAATATAATTGGGTAACTATGAGTAAGATCATTTTGAAGGAGTGAAGTTTTATGATACAGTTACTCTAACTGCTCTTGCACTGTTCTTAGAATTAAGATTTTACAAGTCCTTTTCACAATTTCCTAACACTCCCACACCAGGCTTCAGAAAAAAAATCCCTCCTCCCTTCAGGTTTCCCCATCATGGACCTCACATCTGATTAGAATATCTGCTACACATGCTCTCCCTGCACAAACAATTTCATTTAAGAATAGATAATTACAAACACTGAATTTCTCAATGACCTGACAAGCTGAGTTTGGCAGGCCAGCTCCCAGGATTTCAAAGTGACATGTTCCATTTTCCAAAAAATAGATGAAAAATAGACATCACAAGTTCCCTTCCCTCACCTAATGCAGCTAACGGTGCCCCAGCTCCATGGGAAGACAGTTATAGCTTTGAAGGCATAACTTGTCAGGCTACTAATTCCATAGTTTCCACACCAACTGCTTAAATATTTAATCTCTTGACACACCTTAATGATATTCCTCACTGCTGAAGGTTTAGCTTAGTGAAAGCACTTAATAGCTGTCCAGCACCCTGCTGTTGAATTCCCAGTAGAGCCCTGCAGAGAGCCAGCAACCAAAGAGTTAAATCTGGAGGCAAATGGTGCACACACAATAATTGTTAGCAGCCCTCGTTTAGGCCTGCTTAATGAGCATAGCAGATTATTTGCTATACAACCTCAAGCAAGTGAAAAATTCCAAATGAATTTGATGCATTCCTATATGGCATGGCTAGGCACAGGGGCTTTAGCAAGTTTAAGGAGAAATGTGAGAAGGCAAATGGGGTTAAACAGCTTAGATGGCAGCTGTTCTTGTCCCTGAAAAGAAAATGTGTTCAATTATTCATGTTCAGCTTAAACTGAAAATGAAGCCAGCTTCAACAGAGCAATTCTTCTGCATTATTCATACCATGGAGTGAGCAGAGTCTCTGCAATGAGATGTTTTTTGCAGATGGATGAAGCCTACAAATGGTTCAGAAGCTGGGCTTGTTGATAAACTCAATGAAGAGAGTGTGTTTGTGTGTGCAAGATTTAAATATGAAAATCCACTGAGTGTTCCTGTGAGCAAAAGGATAAGGCTTACATCATCTGAAGCTACAGAGGCTTAGAAACATCGAGGTAAATTTTCAACCATCAGCAGGAGGAAGCAGCAAAGTTTCTCAGGTGTCTGATCATTGTATCTGTTATCCTGTAAGACACATCAGTACTGAGAAAATCCATTTAACATAGTGGTTACTGCATCACAACAAGCCTTTTGTGCTCACTTCTGCTTAACTGAAGGGGCCAGGGAATCTGTGTTTCCCCAGAGACCCCAGCCTGTCTTCAGAGCAGGTTCAGCAGGAGGAAGCAGCAAAGTTTCTCAGGTGTCTGATCATTGTATCTGTTATCCTGTAAGACACATCAGTACTGAGAAAATCCATTTAACATAGTGGTTACTGCATCACAACAAGCCTTTTGTGCTCACTTCTGCTTAACTGAAGGGGCCAGGGAATCTGTGTTTCCCCAGAGACCCCAGCCTGTCTTCAGAGCAGGTTCAAGCTATGTCTCTCAAGGAACACTGACAACTGTGCTCCTCTGGCTGTCAGCAGCTGCTCAGGTCTCTGAGAATCAGAGGGCAATCAAGGTAGTACACTAACAAATGAAGTATCTCTGACACTATTTTGTCCATATGAATTTTACTTAAGTCTGGAAGGTACACTTTGGCATCATGCCTCTTGCTTGTGACCACAGAGCAGAGCTCTCCTGCAGGAATTACAGGGCCCCATTTGACAGAAGCACCATGCAATCACAAGCGAACTGAAAGCAGGACCTGCACCTTTCAAAGTCACACCTTCATTTCTTCTCTGAACCTGGTGTTCTTCAGAGTAACATCCCACATGGATGCATTCCTAGATCCCAAATCTCCCTACAGAAGTTGTCTGGTTTAGCCACAGGGAGTGTAACAGGGAACAGGCTGGAGAGACACGTTAAGTCTCGTTGAGCAAGCCAGACAGAGCTCTGTTCTGCAGGCAGAGATGCTCTGAAGTGCTACCAGCACAGCTGAAAAGTCAATTTTTCAGGGAACCTCAAAAAATTTTATGTCCCTCAAAATGGCATAGACTGAGATGGTTCCCTTTTGCTCCATCACCATAACAGCTCTGCATAAGACACACTGCATCCATTTCTAGTCTGAGGGAAGCAGCTATACAACAAAGCCTTATCAGTAAATCTCACTATTATCTGCATGCCAATACAGCCTCTCAAGGCTATGCCACTGCATTTATGTATAATCACTGGTGTGCAAAATTAACTAGAAATATGTACCTAAGGCAAACAAGAGGCTCTGAACTCCAAAAAGAAAGTCAGTGGTCTGTTTTCTTCCTCATTTCCTACAGTCATATAGGGCTGAGTATCAACACAGCCCTTGAGGTGCATGGAGAAAGTTAAGTGTCCTACCATAGATAGGTGTCAACAACAGCGAACTCACAAGATTATACTTGCCACCACAATAAAGAGAGAATAGTACCAACTGTAAGCTACGACCACAGACGACAGCAGCTCCTTTTAGTACTTCATGTTTCATGAAAGACCAGAGCCAGAGATAGTACAGCCATGAAATCCACACTGAGGATCTTAGGCTGACCTCTCACAGCAAGTCTATGCTAGTGTAAAACCCACAAGGCACAGCAAAAGCCTTGTGCTGCATCCTCTGCATTACTCACCTCCAGCCAACACCCACGTGCACAAGCTTTGTAATTACTGGTGATACTGTATAAAGATCATTTATCCGATCTCATCCTCACCTCCCTTACTCCTACTAGGTGGCCTACACAACCATACTTCTTACCAATTCAGAAGTTGTTCTACATTTTTTTTTATGTCAGACACTGAAGTTAACTCTCTGCAGAGCAAGCCTAAAACTTCTGTTGAAATTTTTGCATCAAGCCCAGAACCAGCTTTGGGATATAAAGCATTTTGAGAATGAGCACCAGGTTTTTAATCAAGATTTAAGTCAGAGTCCTCATGCTCTCCCTGCAATTAGTCATCCCATTAAGCAATTATCCTCACTGTTGGGAGTTGGAACTCAATTTCAAGTCAGACTTTGTCTCACTTCAGGTGCCAACCACTGTGTATCAGAATTGTCTGTTATGTTAGAGAGCCATCTAACAGTAGACTCAGTGATTCACTGACTCCTATAGCACATTAATCATCTTTCATATAAGCAAACTAAGCATGAATTCTGCTGCATACATTTTCCTGAATTAGCGTTAAATGTTTTCTAAACCTTTCAAGACCTCTCCCACCACCAATTATCCTTTTTGAAATGTAGACACCATAGACTGAAAAAATAAGAGTACACAGGGATTTAATAAGAATTACTATTTTACAGGTTATCATTTTACGGACTTTTTAATTGCAGGGTTGGCTCTTACGACCCACAGCAATTGATTTTCAGAGCTTTACATATTTTCACACCATATGTTCCCAATGTGCTACATCATAGTACCTTGATTTTTCACTAGTATTCTGGATGGGATTTCAAAGATCCACCTGGAGTTTATGGAAGAATATTATGTTATGGAAAATGTTTTATTGCCAAGAGGAACCCAAGCTAAACATAGCAACATCCTGCCCCTGCATGCGTACTGCAGGAAAGTGCACACCCTTCCCCCAAGGGCTTCTAGACCTGGCTTCTCCTCTCTACCAGCCTTGGCATAAACCACAGCACTGAAACACAGTGGCAGAGAATGACATGTCTTGGAACAAAAGCTTTCATCCCCTAGCATAAGCACACTTATTTTAGCAGTACGGTTACAATAGCAGAAGAATAAGCACTGGAGTAAGATGAAAAGGGGGAGGAGGAAAGTAAGTCAAGATCAAGAATAGAGTTCAGACAAGTGACAGGCATCAGTCTGACTTTATTCACAGTCTTTGAACCAACTCATTGATGTAGGTAACGTCAGACTTAACACAAGCCGTAACCTGACCATGAGCATTTCACAAGAACCCTCTCCTCTAGGGGCATTTCTGACAATACACTTGGGCCGACACAAACCTGATGTGAACCTGAACCCAGCCCCTTTGGATATTTTTCCTCCTTGGTTATGTAATGGCTTTGGATTGATAAATTATTATGTAGATAACCCTAATGGTTATGTAATTAATAATGGCTTATTAATTTCATAACATAAGTCCTTCAGATCACTAACAGCCTGCAAGATCCAGGGAGCATTTCTGCACTTGTGATATATCTAATTCCGTGGACTTCTTGCAAGTATAAGCTACCGAATTTCTTTTTATGTTGAAAGGGAAGAACCCACAATTTACACGGAATCTAAAGTTCTGTCTTCCCTCTAAAGCATCTGTTCTTATTGGGGCTGAGCGGGGTGGGGAGGAGAACTCGTATAACAGAGAGGTTAACCGTTAACTCTTCCATAGTTCAGTGTCTTTAGAAGAAGACAACAGACCAACAGCTCCCACTTGCATTCCTAGGGGACAGCTCTGCCCCCCAGGTGTGCAGCTCCCACCTGGACGCAGCCCCCGGGGGAGTCCGGTCCCGCACCATCCATCCCCCGTCCCCTCCGTTTCCCCAGCAACAGCGATCCAGCGGCACCATCTAGTGGTGCCTCAGCCCCGCCACGGGTCCCGTCCCTCCCCTCGTTCAGGTGCCGTTTCTGAGACCTACAGAAGCGGCTCGTGCTATATTCCAAGCGCGTGCTCCCTACCCCCTTCCAGACAGGGAAGGGAACCTGACAGAGCAGGCAGGACAGCGCTCCTAAAACAGGTACGACAAGGATTTGGTCGCCAGAGCCCTGGGCAGGCTCTGGGCTAAGCTGAGCTGAAGGAAAAGGCTGAACTGGGAGTTCGTGTACAACACACGTTTGGGGGGAGCACAGGAGTGTTATCCCTGGATGCTGTCCTGGGACATTCAGGCTGCCAGACCTACAAGTGGTTTTCGCAGACCCAAGATCTCCATTGTCAAGACAAGAGCTTTGTTAAAAAAAAATGGGGTCCTTATACCAAAGCCTGATGCCCCAAAACAGGTAGCTTTGTTGAAGGGAGCGACTCCATTTGGACAACGTGGCTATCTAATGCAAAAGTCAGTATGAGGGCAGTAAGACAGAGTATTTTTAAAGCCTACTCTTCCCTCAGCTTTCCCCTTTGACAGCTACTTGCATTCCTCTGCCTACCCTTCTTCAGGAAAGCCAAAAAAGCCGACACGAATACAAACTAAGAAACAGACCTTGCCCGGTACTCAGCATTTGCAATCGCTCTTCAGTTACATGCGCCCAAGCAAGTTATTAGGAAAGAAGAGCTTAATAACCTTCCATTATTCTACAATAACACACAGATTCTTGCCCCATAGTGAATATAGGATATTTTTATGTTTAGGAAAAGAGCTACCTTCACAAGCTTTTGGCCAACAGTCCACACACAGCATTTGCTATTGTTATATGGCACAACATAAGTTTTCAACCTTTCTTACCTTCCAGAAGCATATCATGATGTCCATCCTTTATGTTTACTTCAGCTCTCTCATCTCTAAGAGGGCATCCAACAAGGCAGCTTCCGTGGAAACTTCCTTTAACCCAGCAGACATTTGTTCAGTTTTTGACATACCTCTCCAGGCACGAAGTCAGCCATCCCCCAGGAGCCTCATAATGTCTCACAACATTATAAGCTACTTCAACTCTTTCACTAAACTAACATAACCTGCAACCAAAGAGGTGGAAGATGTCCCTCTAGGAGTTTTAGAAGCATCCACCACACCCACCTGTGTGAGTCAGCTGACTGAATGCCCAGGTGATACCACACAGGCAAGGCTGGGCTAAAGGCCTATCAGTGATGATAGGCAACAGTTGGGTTTTAAGTGGGGGAAATCCGACTGTGGGAAAAACAGCAAGGGTTGGTTCTCCTGGGGCATATTCCAAAAGCAAAGGCATCAGTACCCTGGAATTTGGACATAGATGACGTTAATCCTTTTGTCACAGGCCTGCAATCATTCACCCTATTGCATAAAAACTACTTCAGGTCCCAAACAACTTTATGTCCTTCAAGCACTTTGAAGTCCAAATTACTTCTCACCCAGACTAAACAAGATAGCTAACCAAGTGAGAACTTGTGACATGGGAGGTGGCCCTTACCCAGGGACTCACTAGACTTCTTAAAGAAGTAGAAAATCCTCAGCTTTTAGAAATCAAGTATTTCAAAGGCATATTACCAAACCATAACTGAAAACAGATCTGCTGCAGGGCTGCAGCTGCCAACACATCAGCCAAGGGGAGCATGAAATTGTGGGTAGCTGTCAAAGGAGGGATGGCTTTTTAACTTCACTATTATCTCTCCCATACGTGCACTGACTCTCTATCCAAACATCATAAGAGCTATAAATGAAAAAGGCTAGTAAAGAGCTGTGATAGTAGTAGTGGTAACATTATTAACTGGTGCTTTCTCTGTGGTCTGGTGATGACACAGATGGAGTACCTCATAGAACTAATAAAAGGCAAATAACACAAAGGACCTCAGTGATAGAATAAGGGTTCATCAACTATTTTGTTTGAATTTCAGTTTTGTGTTGTTTTTCTTTTTTTCAAGAAAGCTTAGAGGTCAAACAGGACTATGCATTGAAGTAAAAAGTTTAGATGTACGTAGGTCTTTGCATTCCCAAACAATAATCTGTTCCTCAGATGACGAAACCACTTTGTTGCTTCCTGATTCCCTTTTGTTTCACCTTCCATGTACCAAAGCTTATCATACAATGGTTGCTGGCAGAGAAATGAAGGAAAAGGAACAGATGCATCGTCAGCACAACTGCATTAATTTCAATACAAGTTTACCAGGTCTGCTTTTGACCTGGTACCCATATACAGTAATTACAGCAGATTTCTGTTGTAGCTGTTATCAGATAAACCATGTTATTATCCTTAGGAGGCAGGGCAAGCAGTGGAGACAAAGAAAGTTGTTCTGGGAGAATCTGTTTGGATGTTATGAGGTAATAGGGAGCTGGCAAACTAGTCGGTTGGCTAGAGAAAGGTGGTGAGTCCTGGGAAAGGCAGGATTGTGATAGTCAGCTTGGTAAGAATATTAGAAAAAGCCACGCAGCCACCTCTGTGGCTGTGGGGGTCATGCAGTGTGGCAGGGCAGTGAGGAGAAAACACAGCATCAGCAGAGAGGTTCCTCCTGAACAGGCTTGTTCCTGCCTCCTGGACAGCAGGAGAAAGCCACAAAACTCATCAGTGTCACAGTACCATTAGGTGGGCTGGGGCTATCAAACCTGGCTGAGGATCTCAAACCTGGCTGGGGACCCCCACACGTGCTGGAAATCTGGAGCAAACGTGTGTTGTCTGCAGAATCCCACTGCTGTTGAACCAGGGAGAGAGGAGTATTCACCCTAAACATAGATGGTATAGCGGACTTACCCCTGGGAACCCCGAGTGAAACCATGACATGTAGAAGGGTCTTTCTGTGGTCAATACTGGGGGATGGGTAATCCAACATTGCTTTGAATATATGTTAAGATAGTTTAGCCCTGGCCAGAAAAATAGGCTCACCAGGAAAACAGGGATCAAAGGTAAGGAGAGTTTATTACATCCTTCTGGATGGCAAGGGATTCCAGGTGAAATTTTATCCTGTCCAAAGACTGTGTTTGTGGTGAAACTGGGGAAAAAAAACCCCAACCTGCCTTTTTTCTGCATGTTCCAGACAGTGACATTGGTTCTTTGAACCCCTGCAATGCAGCCTTAAGCTCCATAGTCAGAAAAAAATCCCACCACAAACTGAAATACAAGCACTGCATATATGAAACCACAGGACCCAAGCAGACAGATCTTTTTGATCAGAAATTGCCTGTCCCTCAGTTCCCCATGGATGAGCCAGGACGATACCACCCTCACTCCTTGCAGGAGGTGCAGGTGGTGCTGGCTGAAGTCTCCGGTGCTTTTGTCAGAAGATGCCCATTGCCACATCACTATGGCCAGTTTTGTGTGACTAAAACGCTGACCACAGGTGGTTATTATTCAGGGTTGAATAGCTACACCAGAGTTGTTTGTTTGTGCTCAGTTAAATAGAGGTCATGGGCAAAGTGTCTCTTAGTGTCTCTTAACATCTCCTCCAGTCGTTTCCAAAGGCTAAGCTGATCCAAACCCAGGGGAATACTGAGAGGTGCCTGTTGATGTGTTTTTTTCAATATCACCTGAGAGCCCTGCAGAGAGGGAAGAGGCTGGGAAGTGTCTGATGTGGCTCAATCACTTCTGGGAGGACTCTGGTTATCATAAGCCAAAACCCAGCTCCATTAGGCTGTTGTCCATCAAGATAAGGTGGACCTTATTCTAAATTTTGCCAGGAAACAAAAATGTTTTTAAAATTGCAGTTACTTCATTCTCTTTCTTCACTAACATTTTTTCTGCCATCCAGAGCACTCCACACAACAGTTTTGTTAGTTCCCATTGCGTTTGCCTTTATAGCTGTGGGTATTGTACACAGAAGCCTTCTTAAGCAGAAGAAAACTTAGTGGTCTATGATTATGTAGTGCTGTACAATACTGGAAACAAAGTTTTCACACTCTTTATGTATGGTGTTTTCATATCATCCAAGGACAATAATGGCCAGCTTCTTTCAATAATGCTGGAGCCTGAAAAAGGGTGAAGCATTTTCCTGTAGGTGTTTGCAACCCAGCACAGGGTGGGGCTGGTTGTGCATGTCTCCGAGTGGTTTCTGTCACTTTTCCCTTATTCAGGGGTTTACCCTTTTGTGGCACTGGTATTTTGTATAGTTAGGTACCAGCACAGTTACACTGGCCCTTGTTGTCCATACAAAGAAGAAAGCAGCTCCTTTACTGTTTATACTGTCTCTCCAAACACAGATTTCATCTTATAGACATATTTATTTAAAATTAATTGAAATTCCCTCACCTGTAACTATGAATATAACCTTTTCTTTTCAGCATCCTGCCAAAATCAGTGAACAGTCAGACTAATAGGACAGCTAGACTTCAGTGTGCTTTGGGAGAGACTGACCCCCATACCAGAGCCCGTAAGGAGCGCTGCACTGAAAGACATTTTGGCCGGCAAGTGCAGGATCACAGTGCAGGCAGAGCAGGAGGAGGACGGAGATTCTGGGTGGTGCCAGTGTAAGAGACTAGGACTAGCCCAGAGACTAGGACTAAACTAAAGGCAAAATGAAACCAGACTCTAGGGTGGGAGCCTATGGCTCTGTCCTTGGCTTCTTGATAGGCACTACTGTGGTCTCACCTCATCACTAAGAGGGATAACGTGTCTGGACCATAATTATGCTGGGAGCTCTTGTTTAGTATTAAACTGTGGTCAAAAAGAGGACCTGTGGGTTTCCACAATAATACAAAGCTTTACAGGGGTATATCTTTAAGCAGCAGCTTAAACAATCTGTTGACGTTGAAAGCAAGAGAAGACATGCAGATAAGAATGTCAAGAAATCTTAACTATAGCTGTTATTTCCTGCACAGCCTATAATTAGACACCAGGGTAGTACCTTATACATACTTAAGATACAAGCCTGAATACTTTTTGATTGTTTTTCCATCTTTGCGTTCCCATCTGTGCTCTTTGTGTTGTCGCTTGCCAGCTTTCTGATAAAGCAATATATCCGTGGCTGATATTTGCTAGGAACCACTGTGAAAAATGTTCACTACAAAACAAAATGCTATTATTTTTTTTCTCCGAATAAGTGTTGAGAACAGTAAGGTTTAATTTGCTGCCTCTCCACTTTCCTGGTTTCTCTTGTTAACCTCAATTTATTTTTTCACCTCAGCCTCTAAGAGAGCTTTACAAACCATGGTGTCATTTCAACACTTATTTCTCATTCTGATGTCTGGTTTGTGAAAACATCGAGTTAGATATTCTAAATTTTTTTTTTTTTTAAAGACCCTTTTTTTAGATGCCTAAGCACATTATGAAAAGTTTGACCTTAGGCAGCCGTTTTTGGATACCATGGCACTACCCAAGTACTCCTCAGGCTCTTATGTCTGAGTGATGATTGTAGCCTTTTCTGGAAGTCAAGAAATACAGCTGTGTTTCAGGGCATGTTTTCAGGCTTGCTCAAGAGGGAAGACCCAGAAGGTGTGTGCTGGCAAAGGCGGCTCCAGTACACACCACATGTTGCCCTTGGCACTGCATTTAAGAGAAAGTCTGGCTGAAACATGCTTGTACCTGCCTATCCCCAACAGGGATCCTGGCCTGAAAATGCCCTGGGGAGTCAAGAATGCACAAAGTGACATATTGCCAAGCTAGCGATAGTAAAAAGGCATTGAGACTCACAGACTACCGTACAGAAAAGCAGAGGGAGGGCTGTGGTGGCCAGGTGGGCCTGGACACAATTCAGTCTTTGCTGTGTCCGTGCCAGCTTGGTCAAGTCTGTTCCTAGAGTTATTTAATGCAGTCTGAGGCATGGGGTCATGGCACCATTCCCAACTGAGAAGTTTTGACCAGCTCCAGTGTTAAATTGGGGTTCATTACGATGACCAAGAACACAAACTGCAGTGCAAGCGTGTGCCTCCTGCTCACTTGGTACAGTGAGCACTAAGTAACAGGGCACTAAGTCACCCTCCTTGACTTGGCGCGTGTGTGACAAAGTACTGGGTCTACACTATCAAACAAACGAGGGATGGATTTAATCTGTCATTCAAGGCTCTGATAAAAGATGAGTTCATTAGCTCCACGTACACTTAACAGGTAACAGACAAGAGGCAAAGACTTGAGCTATTTTTTCATCTCGCTGTTCGTCCCCCTAGCAAAAACGGTGGTGTTTATCTAGATTACCTAGGTTCCTACATACACTAAAAAAATCCCTTCTGTGAACTACCAGAAGTCCCTTACCAGCCACATACATCTAACAAATTAATGATTATGACCATATATAACTTTAATTTCTCTAACTACTGGCCAAAGTTTGAAAAGTGTGGAATTTAATGCAGGTGTTCATGAAGTATCTCAGAAAGGAATAATAATGGAGTTCATATTCATTTGAAAGAAAAAAGGAATTTCTTTTAGTGTCTACTACGGGTGTTAGTTGAATGGGTACAGCAGAGTTAGAAAAGCCTGAAACATTGGCCTGTTATCTCCTGCTGTCTCATTTTAATGAACTTTTTTTACATTAATAGAAGTTACTTATTTCTCCTCACATAAAATCCTTAACGCATTTGCAATAGTGCTTTCTCTAGCCATTTCTTTATTACATCAGTTTCCCTTTCCTAGGATTAGGTTGGGTGAAGGATGTGAAATATTGTTAATTATCAGCTTTTAGTGCTGTGACTGTAGTCAGCCTCTTCTGAGGAACATTTCCAACCAAAGGTCAACATCCCGCATGCATTAATGCTGAAGAGAGATTATAGACATATAAGCAAGTAACTGTATTGTCCTCTTCGGTCATTACCAAGGGCTGTCCCTGTGCAAGTGCCCAGGGCATATCCACCAGACACAGGGGGACCCTGGCTCCCCACCACCACTGCACCACTCCCACGAGGATACTCTAGAGCTTGTCCTGTGTCTCACTGCTCTGCTCCACTCACAGCCCCAGTTACTACCCTGCCATCTCACAATAGAAAACCTACTCACATTTTACCAGGCACACAGCTCTCAATGCTTTATCATGCTACCCCAGACAACTATTCACAAAGGCTCATACCAACAAAGGGAGCCCACGATTAGCTGAACTGGTAGGAGTGTTGCTTCATGGGACATTCTGGTCATATGCAGAACTTTTACCTCCTTAAGATCTCTACTGCAAACTCCATGCAGGACAAGAGAGTTTTGCCTTCTTGGCATATGACACTGGAACTGAGAGTGCCTACTTGCATCCTGTGCTGCCTATGTTCCATTGCCAAATACAAGATCTCTCCTCCTTAGGGCGATTTTCTCTTCCTCTCCCCACTTTCCCACTCTCTGCAGATAGCTGACTGCTCCCCCAATTGCCATAACAACAAGCCTACTTAGCCATACTGAACAGCCCATGCTGGAGGCCACCAGCCTCCATTTGAGAGAGGAAAAACCCCAGACACAAACACTTGGGTTTTTATGGGCACTTCATTATCTTCTACAACAGGAGAGATCAGTGCTAGCAACCTTTCCCCACACTGCTATTATCACTTGGAAAGCTCATTATCAAACACAGCTTCCAGGGTCTCCCTCAGCTGTATGGTGATTAGAAGATTTCCCCATAAGTGTCTGTCCTGGGAGGAACAGGACAGTCTGCAAGTTCCTGCCACAGATGTGCATACACATTGGCTTGTCATCCCTGCCTAGATTTCTTCCAATTGCCATGCTGCAGCCATCATTTACATCCATGACGGTAGGTGAGGAGGTAGTCGGGCAATTGCAGGTCTGTGGATCTTTTAAGCACGTGTACCGAGTCCTGCCTTCCCTCAGGGTTTGCTGCAATATCACCCATCTCCTTGACCCTGCTGGGGAAGGCAATGCTCTGCCCATACATCCTTGTTGCTGACAAGAGCCTCTGTGTCCTGGTGAAAATCACTGAGTTTTCCTCAGCCACAGCCTCTGTCCTTATAGGCCCTGCATGTGGTGAGATTTTGGCTGGCTTGCCCTTCTCCTCCTCTCCCTTAGGGCTGCAGAAACCAGCAGTGGTGACTCCACAGAGCAATCATGGGACAGGGCTGGTTGTGAGCTGGGCTGTGGGTGGTGACCAGGCTGAGAGGAAAGGCCTTCCCACCTCAATACAGCAGGTATCAGGCGCTTTCTTGTGAAAGGCTTTGGTCACTTTAACAACTCACATCATGTAGCATATGCTTAGTAAATAGCATTTAACCATCGGATCAAGTGGTACTACCTCTTGGCTGAAGGTTATCAGATGAGACAAGACGATACACCCCTATGGTAATGTGAGCACTTCTTTTCAGTGTTTGAGTCATGAAGACATTTCACTGCTGTGTCAGGTCTCTCCAAGAGCTGGTACAGGGGAATAATGCTAAAAGGCATCTGAAAAAGTCACTGCACCAAGTAAAGGCTGCGGTGCAGTCTTGGGGTAATAGCAGAGAGAACAGCATGAGCTAGCTTAACATTCAGTTTGCAACCTGCTATAAAGCCAGTGAACATGTAGAAGACCTGATTGAGCGTTCCTCCTCTTCGCGTGACCTGGTGTGAGGCACAAAACTCAGAGAAGCACACCATGCCAGCAGTGAAGATGGGTATTTCCCCACGAGCCGTAACAGTACAGAAAAACCCACCAGCAATTTTACTAAAAATCAATAGATGAGTGCATGCACTGGAACATAAGCTTTCATCTAACACTAAAACCCCGAAAATATCTGACACACAAAGTCTGTGCTGAGGGACAACACTGCTGCCTCCTATTTCTAGGAAAATTAAAGCAGTTTTAAGGTTGTTTTACCACTAAACCCTGATGGAAGAAATCTGCAGCCACACCCTAGCCCAAGAGCTCTGCATGACGCAGAGAGGCACAGAATGGCAGAACACTGAATTTGGAAGGCTCGTCTGGATGTTGTGGTGTTCAGCCCTCCTGCTTAGAATGGGGCTGTCTAGAGCAGAAAAGTTTCTCAGGGTCATGCTTGGTTGGGTTTGGAGTATCTCGAAGGGTAGACACTCTACAGTCTGTTCCAGTGGTCAGCCACCCTCACAATGAAAGAGAAGAGAAGAGAAGAGAAGAGAAGAGAAGAGAAGAGAAGAGAAGAGAAGAGAAGAGAAGAGAAGAGGGAGAAGAGTAGAGAATAGAAGAGAAGAGAAGAGAAGAGAATAGAAGAGAAGAGAATTTCCATTGAAAGGGATGTGCAACTAGTCCAACTGCCTGACCAATTCAGGGCTGACCAAAAGTTAAAGCATGTTATTAAGGGTATTGCCCAAACACCTTTTAAACACTGACAGGCTTAGGGCATTGACTACTTCCTACGAAGCCTGTTCCAGTGTCTGACCACACAATCAGTAAAGAAATATTTCCTAATACCACTATTCCCGCAGACATGGTCCTCCAACTCAGAGGACCAGGCAATCCAAGGTCTATCAGTGTTGGTAAAGACTGAGGCAAAAAAATATATATAATGAATGCCTCTGCTTTTTCTTCATCGTTATTTATCAGGTGGATCCCTTCTCTTCCTAGTCATCCTTAATCCTGAAAGGATGTCCCCTGGATAAGTGAATTAGCCTGGTGGCATATCAGTTCTCTCACCACAAAACAGAGGTGGGAATATTTCTCTTCTTCCCAGTGTGGCTGCAAGGGAAGAGGAATGCTGTGCAGCACCTGGACACAGGATCAATGACATGGTGTAGGCCATGCATCTAACATCATAGATGCTGATGTGTCTGAGGTGGTGAAGCAGTTGCAGTGCTGCCCTGTTGGAGCCTCCACGAATGACCAGAACAAGCCCTGATGCCATCTCCTGGCATGCTGTGTCTGTGACACAGCTTTTGTTGGAGCACCAGCGCCAGGCTTTGGGTATGATGATTTTGATGAAATACATTCATACGTCACCTCCCTGCTGGAGTTTAATTGGCATAAGGGAACAGAACATGGAAGAAATCTGTCTGCAGAGTGAGGCAAAGATATATGAGGCCTACTTACATGCTCAGGTGAAAAATGGGAGAATAATGGCACCTATTTTGCAAGGTATTTGACTTATGGGCCTATAACTCTTAAAATCTTAGCAAATGTGCTCCAGAATGAATTGGAAATATGAGAAATTTAGTGCACACTAAGCATTCTCCCCCTAATGAAAGCAGGGTGCCTTCCCATACCTCCTTTTCCCCCTTCTGCCATTCATCACCAAGTAGAGAAAAGTCAGAAGCTCCAAAGCACACAGGTAGAAATATTATTCTGACACCAGATTTTACTCCTCAATCTACCCCTTATTTCAGCAGAGGCTGCTTTACACTATCAGCCTATCCATCAGTTCAGTTCCCACGATGGAGGAGGCAAAGAGGAGGGAAGGGACAGGATGTCAAGAATGGTCTGTTTCAGAAGAAGTGTCAGGGAGGAGTGTTTTTCACAAAGTGGTTTGTCTCTGTGGAGCAGGGCCACTGCTGGCTGGGACCTGAGGTGACACACACTCCTATTACTCATGCTGGACAAAGCCTTAGGACGTGCAGCCCAGCTCCTTTTGCTGCTGCTGCTACTGTCACTGGTTCTTCAGAGAGGCTTCAAACGCTGTCCTGTGTTCCAGGGATGGTATCCAACCGAGCTGGCTGTGCCTAGAGAGGAGGAAGATCATGGCTGAGGCAAAAGGATGCTTCTGTTCTGGGAGACAGCCAAGGAAGATGGTCTGGAAAAGCTCTGTGAAGGCATTTAGAGATGGTCAGACTATAGTAGATACATCTTAGGAAGTGGAAATCAGTAAAAGCCAGATGTGAGGCCACAGGGAGAAGAACAGAGTGAAAAGGTGAGTGACTGCAGGCAGAGTGAAGATTTGTTTGCTCTCAGTTCATGAAGTATTTTGCCTGTACAGAGCTGAAGGGCTATAAAGTTTCAGTCTGGATTTGCTTTTAATGCTTATTATTTCATGCCTTGGAAGAAGAGGCCTTTATAGCTTGACAGAAGACATAAAGCAGTCTACCAGAAAACAAGTGAGGCGTGAACTGCGGTATGAACAAGGGGAGATCTGTTTACCAGGCAGGATGAAAGCATGAGTAATTAGTTTACCAACAGAGAGAGACTACTCTATCAAAAGGCAGCACGATGTAGAGAAGACCTTTATTGATGGACATATAAGGACCGATTTCAAGGATATCAAATTTAAACTCAGCATACAAGAATTTAATGATGATCTGTCATTAGTAATTCAGATAGCTCTTTCTGAAGACCTGAACTGCATTATCCAAACTTTTCCAGTCTATTTTATTATTCATAAGGTGTTCATGTGGCCCTTTGTATTGAACCCCAGGCTGACGGCGGGGTTGCTACTGGTTAATGAGCATCCCATTCAGACTTACTGTGGATGAGAGGTGGCCTTAGGCAGAGTCACAAATGTAATTCAGTGATCTTAAAAAGGACTTTTTGACTGAAAGAGAAGTGTGAATGAAGGTCAAAACACAGGTCAGGATGTAGAAGTTAGAGACTGTCCCTTCTGATCCACTGACATCCTCTATGACTCTCAGTAAAGCATTATCTCTGCATGCATTAATTTCAAAAGCTGAAATAATAGTTGCTTACTTCAAAAGGCTGTTCTCATGACTAATCACAAAAATGTTGATAGAAAATTATCAAATTATTGTGCAGAATAGATCAGAGAAATGCAAAGTGTTGTTTATAATTGTTTATAATTTTAACCATATGTTAAAAACATCAAGGTTGCAAAAGCAAGCAGTTGAAAGCTGGGAAATGTCAAAATCAAGGTAATCAGTGAAACCCTCCTTTGGCTTCTCTGTTTGCATGTGTTCCAAGGTACACTGGAATTATAACATGTCACTTCAGGAGAATATATGGCAACTGCAGAGCAAGTGGTCTCCCTCTATTAACATATACACAGAAGGCGACATATACATACAAAGGTGACAGACTCCCTAGTGATGATATAAGTGGAGTTGGCCAAAAGTCTAGAGAGATGTATACTCAAAAGTTTCCTATCAACAAGAAGTTAAGTGTTTAAAAGAGTGTGATAAAACATAATGCTAGAAGTATCTATCCAACTGTGTATGTTACACTAATGGAAAGGAACATGGTATACAGTGGTCTTACTGACAGTGGTTGGTAGCACTTTGGCATTCAACATTTTGTTAGAATTTGGTTTTAATTAACTCATCCTGGTGTTGCTTTTTCTCCTGTTCATTCAGTCTGTTGTCATGTCTGTGGTATCTCATATTGCTGCTTTTTATTTTCTATCTTTCTTTTGTTCTTTTCCATCCCTTCTGATTGTCATTTCTCTTTTTCCTCTTTGCCTTGTCCTCACACACACACTTCCAGTTCTTCAAAACCAAGCCTTTCTCCTCTCTTTTCCTCACTTGCATTTAAACTTCCTGTGTTATCTTGCGGTCATCTCTGTTAGAACCCCATTTATGCCCTTCCTCTTCCTCAACCCAATGCATTCAGATAAAACCCAGTTTCTCTGGAAAGAGCCATGGCAACAGATTAGAATCACTTTGATTATAAATTGCACTGTGGAGTTGAGAAGAAATCCAAAGCAAGAGAGAAGAAACAACAGATAAAGGGCAGAAGGGTTTACAAATGCCACAGAGCTCCATGAAGCTTCTCCCTGCAGTCCTGGCAGCGGTGCAGCCTGAATGGACAGGCTGAAGCCCGTGCGAACTGGAAAGAGGCTGCTCAAAGCTCTGCCTCTTCTTCCTCTTCTGCCCTGTCGCCTTGCCTCTTTTTCCTCCTCAATAGCATTTCTGTATAGAATCACTCAGGAGAAAGATTTATAGAAAAGAAATAAAATTCAAAGTCAAATGTGTAGTGAGCAAACGTGATAAGAAATATTGCAGGGGAAATGAAATTTCAAAGAGAGAAATAGCTTAATGATAAGCCTCTCACACCTGGGCAAATTTTTCATGTCAGTTAAGCTTGGGATAGGTGTATTAGGTTTCATTGGAGTTACAACACTACACACAACACCAGAATTGTCCTAGGGTATTTTAAATATTCCTACACCCCGCCTCCACCGCCCCTCCTTCCCTGCCTCACTCTCCCTACAGCATGAAAGTGTCTGTCTAAAGGACAGGAGTCACATTTGCATGACCCAAGTAACAATTCAAAGTGTGCTAATGATCCAAGCTGTTGCATTTGGCATTTTGAAAGGGCAATGCTAGGATCCAAAATTATGGGTACAAAGACAGATTTAAGCAAATCAAATTCTCAGAAATATTCCCATATAGCCCACTAACTTGAATTACAGTGTTTCCAGAGGGGACATTTAGCTAACTATAGCATTTGGACCAAAAGGACACGGCTTCCTAAGACAGCTTTTTCTTTGGCTTCATGCATCGATGTGCATTCCCAGGACAGAAGGATAGAGCCCACTGTGATAAATGAAGTGGAAACCTCAGTTAAAAACATCAGGTTGTTTCACATTGGATCAAACATTCCTTTATTTTTTGTCTCATTGAAGAGTATTGGCTTTTTTTGCAGGCTGAGAAATCAGACTGTGTCTGAGATCGATAAAACATTGATTACATCGGGCCACCCACAGAGTGATCCAGGAATGACAACTGTGGTTTAGATTCACAGCCTGTCTTACTTCAACTTACTCAAGGCATGCAAGTCACTAGGGAGCATCACAAAGCTTATTTACACTTTTAGGCTTATATGCCCTTCAGCCAAGTCCATTGCAGAACTCTCCTTTTATTTCAAGCACGAGTAAAATTTCTGTCAGTTGCACCAGATGACTCGGCTGTGCTATAATGCAGTTTTCTTTGGGCTGGCTGTACGGACAGGAATTAGTTCAGTTGGCTCATTGAGACTCCCGACTGACTCAGACCCCCTCTGGAACATTACCTCAATAACCCTCATAAAACACGTTGCAATCACTGCTTAGAGTACCTGCGGCTGTATGGTACTTGCAGATAATCCGATCAGCCTAGATGGAAATGATATAAAGAGCTTGGAACACCCTGATCTGAAGAGGTGTGCTGTTCCTGTACCACGATGCATGTCAGAGAGACTGATCAGCAGAGGGACTGTGCCTGATCTCCTTTTCTTTGGCAGAGGGAGGAAACTGAGGCAAGGCCCAACAAAGACTTTCTTGGAACTTGCCCAGTCCATAAACACATCCTGAACCCTGTTCCTCCCTAAGTGCTCCCTCATTCCCACACAAAAGGCACCAGGCTAGTCATATTCAGAAGACTTGGCTGACAAAACTTGGCCTTCTCTCTTTGCTTCCACCACAAGCAGCAGTGGTACAAACTCCCCTGGGTACCTTCTCCCAGAAACGTCCTCCTCAACCTGGCACAGAACTCACCGGAGGTGACAGGTAAGGGACTCCCATCCTCTAGCAGGTACAACTCTCAGAAAGTGCTTAATGTCAGAAGAATGTCTATCTTCTGGCCTGAGTATAAGGAAGTGGATGAAATATCATGGTCTATGTACTGTGGGGCATAAGCACTCAAATTCTGAAGTTCATTTGGCCCTCTCCATGCTCCAAACTGGCGTTCCCAAGTTACCAGTCACTTGAGAGAAAGCAGGCCCACACTCCCAGGGGAACAGCTGTTCAGTCCTTGGTCCTTCGCTAAGAACATCTCTTGGTTAATCTTATCCCCAACCATAATGTCAGTCTGACATATTACTTACACTCCTTCAAGTGTTTCCAATGCATCCTCAGAGATTTCTCACTACCTGATGCAGACTTTCACCTTGTTTGCATTGTTAAACCTGTCATAGCTGCTGTGAGGTACTCAGGTAGGTGACGGATATTTTCCAGGAGTCTAGTGGCAGAACAGCATCTATAATTAGCCATAAATTGCTTTTCCTCTTTCTCTCCCTTGCTCCCACTCACAGAGTACAGGCAACAATGCATATCATAAGTGGGTGGAATTCCAGATGAAACTGTTGTCTCGGCTGAAACCAAAAATGAAAACCAACCCAAAATGCAGTAGGAAAAAGGCAGATAAAGTTTCAGATAAAACCAGAAAAATCATTATACCCATGATTTCCCCAACAGAATTATTTTTTGCTCTCCAAGGAACAGCTGTTTACAGACTAGATTAACATCACTCTACTGCTGCCCCTTCTGGGTAAAGTTTCAGGACAGCAGCTTCTCAAGTTCTACATGATTTACCATCTGTATTTTTGTTGTTGTTGCCAGTCATCTTGAGTGCAAAATAACACTGAGCAAACCACTGGTTCCTGTTCAACATCAGTCATGAGAGGGATCTCGACCCTGATTCTCCACACATCCATGTCACACAGAGAGTCATCAAAGAGAGGCGTTGAGCTGAGAGCAGTACCTCTTAACTGGTGGAATTCGAGACCGTGGGCCATGTTCTTTGTTGCTGTTGTGTCTCCAAGGGCCACCAGCTTATGTCCAGCAGAGAATATTGTCCCATATACTCGGGGGAAGAGACCAAGTGATCCTCTTTCTCCTGCTCAGCTGGCAGGAGCAGGATCCAAGCCACTGACCAGCAATATTATAGCATGAAATAAAGCCCCAGTGTAGGCTGTACTCTGTGACACTAGTTTTGAAATTAGTTCCATCACAGGACCACCACCCTCATTCACAACAAGAATGTATCATCATAAGAGACAACTTGTAAAGCAACTGCCTTGATTTTCTGTATAGCTAAACACAGACACTAAGAGATGTAGTAGGTTACTCAAGGCTATTGCAGTGCCAGATATGGAAGCTAGGTGGTTTTATGGTCACATTAGGGTTTTATGCTTCCCTTTGCAGGATTTTCCTTAGGGCTAGAGAATACAGGGGGCACCTCCCCCAGCTCATGAAGGTGACTGACCTGCATTTCACTTCAGTGCTTCATGATAATCCTCTAAGTGCGAGGAACTTTACTTAACAGTGACTTTGTCCCTGCTTCTGTCCAACTCCATTATCCTGGACTGTGCTGATACAGCTCACCTGTTAGTGGGGTCCACCTGGATTAGATCTAGGTCCTCAGCCCCAGACAGCAAGGAGGACCTTCACCTCAAGTGGTTCTTTTCCTACTAAGCATCCTTCACAATCTTTTGCTGGTAGTGTTTTCAGACCTTTTCCAGCTTCTTTTCATCCCCTGCTCTCCTAGGTCTTTGCTTCGTGGCCCAGTTTTGCAGGCTGTCTCTGCCAAGGGTGTTTATTTTGGTTCTAATTGCACCACTGGGAGCTAAACACTGTTACGTATCAACAATGTCCATGGGTTGCATTTGCTATGAACAATGCCCATTCTGTTTTCATGCTGTTCTTGCCTCCTCTCAATGTTTGGTTGCTCTGCCAGCCAGAGGTGCCTGCAGTGTTTCACTGGGCAGTCTCTGAAAGTCAAATCAAAGAATGAAAACTGTAGCCAGCAGTGTCACCTAGCTCTGGATGAGGCTTACAGCAACCTGGTCTAGTGGAGGGTGTCCCTGCCCACGACAGGGGGGGTTGGAACTAGATGATCTTTAAGGGCACTTCCAACCCAAACCATTCTATGATTCTAAGTGCTACTATAGCAGGAAATACCTTCCAACCAGCATTTCTCCTGTGCTCTTTGACTTCACTCAAAAAAGCCTTTGCAACTCATCAGACATCAACTTAAGCCCTTCTGGTGGGCAAGAGCAAAAGAAACACTCAGTCGCTGGAACTAGTTTGGCTGTTGTTGCTCTGTGAGATAGAAACAACTCATAAAAATCTCTTCATTTCCTTTCTGCACCCCTGATATCTGGCTTACACTTCACTCCTGTATCTTGTTTGAGAGATCCATATTCTCCTGGGAAGATACCAGTTGTCCAAGAGCAAGACTGCAAAATGCAGTGTATTTAATGCAATATGAATTGAGTAGTGAAGACTCTTCTTCAGGCTGGGGGTTTTGTTCTTTTTTAATGCAATGTCACTAAAAGCAACAGGTCTGTGCCCATCAGGGAACACTGGCCCAGAAACTTAGGCAAGAGCAGAACGTCATTAACCAGCAAACTGAAAGTAAGTAAAACAGAGAGAGTTCCTTCAGCTTCCCAACTCCTTCCAAAGGGATCCCGCACCATTTATTCAGTATTTTACATTGCAACAATTACAATTTGCTAGATGACTCGTTAAAAAAAAAATCTAGCTAGCATTTCCATGCAGTTGCTAGCACTCTGGGCCAATCCCTTACAGAGTGGGGCAATAACTTTTGTACTGAGAGAGGGGAGCAAGGCAAGGCGAAAACTGCACCCGTGGGAGAGAGAGAAGTGGAGCACCAAGTGTCAAACCCAGAAGGGGTGAGGTTGGCCTCTGCCCAGCTGCACCAGAGGAGCAGGAAAGCAGACCTCCCGCCGGGCTACGTGTCGTGCAGAGGGATGGAGAGACTGATGAAAGCAAGGCAAGAAACCCGCCCCGGTCCCCGCGCCCACCCGCGTGTGCCTGGCAGCACCTGCCCGCAGCTTGGCCCACGCACACGCCCCACTCACAAGGGCAGCCAGCGCGGTGCTGCCCGCTCGGGTCTCCCCGCTGAGAGCCGCGACCCGCAACCGCCTTTCCCGCCCCTACAGTGCGGACCCCATACTTTCCTTTTCAGCCCTGCAGCCGGCTTTCCTGAATAACCTTTTTTCTAATAACCAAATGCTCCAGCTCCCATGCCTTTAGCTTCGCAACAGCTTGTAAAGCAAACTGCACTGAGTGCTGGAATCAGCAGTAAAATCCCATCTGATTATTTTTTTCCCCAGGAACAGCTGGGTTAAAAATCTTTGACTAACAAGTTTTCACTGCCATAGTAATCACTTTTCTTAATCAAATCAATGAACCGTCCAATTTAAATCTGTTTCTCATGAAACAAACATCTCACAGAGATTCAGGTGTGATAAATAACCACCAAAATGGAGACACGGAGCTGAAAGGGGCCCCCAGCTGATGGTTCCTGCCTTTCCTGACAACCGGAGATGCAAAGGGAGCAGTCACCCAGCTCAGGGTTAGGGCTGTGACTGCTCCTCGCTGTGTCGGCAAGGGCAGGTAAACTGCCAGGCCTTGGCCATGTTTTGTTGTAGCTGAGGGGAGCAGGTGTATCGCTGCAGCAGAAGGACTTTTACAGGCTCCAGATGAAAATTAAACATCCTGTTGCTATTTTAAGGGACATATAAAATTAAGGTTTTGTGCCTCATGCTTAACTGGAATTAGCAGAGCTGGTGGACTGTTTCCATTGCTCAGAATAAATTTATCCTCTCTGCAGGGGAAACACAACAAAATTAAGCCAGACCACGCACAGGCAGACATTCCTATAGCGAAGTGATTCCCTGTCACAGAAGAAAGCTTTCATCCATAAACCACTTCAACGTAAGGTACCAAACCCCCCCCTGCTATGCTGGAAAGCAAGAGCAGGATGATGCTGTGTTAATGGGTTTGCTGCGTGGGGACATTGTGACACAGATTTGGGCCTCTGCTCCCCCCCTTCAGAGTTACCCTAAGGAAACCACTGAGCCTCATAGGAACAACCTGAGATTTCCCATATGCTCTCCCAGCCTGTGGCACCTCAGAGGGAGGTTGTGCAAAAATTGCCTCTGTGAGAGCAGAAGCACATGGAGAGGAAGGAGGAATTTACCACAGCAGTGCTTCTCCCCACGTCTGAAGCTTCCCGTGGTTTGCAGGCTTCCAGCCTACCCATGTGAAAGCACACAGCCTCACTACCTGAAGAGCCACTGCTTACTAGAAAAGCACAAAGAGAAGTGAATAAAGGCTGAAGACAGTGTCACTAAAACAAGAACTGAGCTCCAAGGGTGAATGCTATTTAAGACTTGAGAATGGCAGTGTAGGTTTTTTAAAAAAATCTTATTAAATAAATGAAATCTGTCATTATGAAGTGACATTTCTGGTCCTTGAAAGCTGTCTCTGTTGTTTGATGGAGCAGTGTGGCAGCCTTCCGAGCTGTGATGCTCTATTAAAGTCATTTTGGAACCAAGCTGAGTGATACATGTTAGTGGAGCATCCATGTTTGCTTTCCTTTAGCTGAGCCTTTGGGGATTTACTTTCCTTGCAGAAGCCTCTGAAGATGTCAGTATAGGACCAGCTGGGTGATGCTCAAAGAGACACAAAGAATGAAATTTCTTGGGCAACCTGCCAAGTGCTCCTAAAAAACCCTAACAGCCTTAGCAGCGACAACACCTAAAGTCCTTGTAACTAATGTTCCACGCATGCCAGAAGGCAAATACCCTGCTCAGGGAAATATGACATGAATCAAAGAGCTAGTTACAGGGTGTTAAACTCACTGAGGTGCTGTTATCAAATCCATAACGCAAACAACATTCTGGGCAATTAACAGACACTCATGATAGCCTGCAATCTGAATAAGGGGTTTGCTGGCTGGTCTCTGGATGTTGCTTTGTTCCTTAAAGCTTCCTAATGGTTTGTCCGGGTAACTATGATGGGTAAGCCTGACTTTACAAACTTCCCCTGGATTATTACAAAACAACACATCAGTGAGATGTAGCAATAGCACAGATCTCCCCATTTCTTTACCACAAACCCAAGTAAAGGTTTCCCACCTGCCGCAAACTTTGCTCAAGCACAGCGGGTAACAAGCAGGGATGTGGGTGGGCACATGTGCTCCCCCAGCACCGAGAAAGAGTTTATTCAGCTGAAGAAGGGACAAGGACTTGGGTCTCTCTAAGACCAGCACCAGGACTAACAGGGTGGTAAAGGGTGGGCTGCTCCCTGAAAACAACATGAAAGAGGGATTCACAGCAAGAAATACATGGGAGTCCTCAGGTGAAAGAATAATCCAAGGGCATGATAAAGGAAAGACAACCGTGTAAGTCTGTCTCACACTTGCCTATGCAGTTCAGGAAAGAGGAACAATAGTTTCTAAGAACTGTTGTTATGCCCTGAAGCAGAGGATGAATTGAACTCATTAGAGTTGTTCATCCTTCTCCCTGGTGGCCACTTCAAAATACTGGCTTTTGTTGAAAAAAGTGAACAGCACTTATAATTGGAAAATTAACCTTCAAAATCAGAACCCAACATAAACGAAGATGTTATATCAGCAAAAGCCTGAAATGAGAACTCTGAGAGGTTGTTGCTATTTACCACTTGAAATTTCCACCTCTGGAGCCAAACTGGGGGGTGAATAGCAGCAAAATGCTATTTCTCTTCTGATATAAAAAGGCTATTTAGGGACCGGCTGATGCTACAGGTTTCACTGCAGGCAGTATTTAGGCTAGTACAACTGCCACTCCCATTTTGGCTTTTCTATGAATATGCTATGCTGTTATTTATGTTAAAATACAAAATTACTGAGACTACAGTTTTCAGAATCTCCCAGTGCTTGGGCTTACGAATTCCAAATTTTGTCGTGTGAGTTAGACTTGATATTTCTTTTCCCCACAGACACTGGGGACCTTACAGCTACATTGACCATAGAGGGGCATCTGATTCATACCACTGTCATGCAAGAGTTATTTTTGAGGTATAATTTGAGCTGGAGGAGAAAGAAGGGAAATTATAGTCTATGCTTTTGTGAGATATATAGGGAAGAATTGGTAGCCAGTTGGAAACCTGAGATAGAAACTCAAGTGGCAAATTAGGGTGATAAAATGACATAAAAGAGAGTGATCTAATGGCTAAATCTGTGGCAGACCCCTCATCAACATCCCCAGCCTAACACCTGGCTTTTGAGCTGCATAACATACCCTGAAGCAGCAAACACAGACACATCCCACATCTATCCATACGAACCTGTCACCAGCTAGCTCCTCTTTTAAAGAAGCTTGGAGGTGAATGTGGTTACACAATGACCACTGGGAACCATGCAAAGAGCTTGGAGGAGAGTCAGTACAGAAGTGGGTAATGCCCCATCAGTACTTCAGTCTTGGGAACGCAACTTGCCTCCTTTTGACAAAACATCACTTCTGAACGCAGGGCAAACATACTGTAATCCGCCCTACTGCACTTGTCCTGGAGTATTAATATTTGACAAAAATCCTAAAGAAAGCTCTGTTCTTTATTACTGATTTGTCAGGGGTGCATGGATAGGAAGGGTTGTGGGTAATATGGAAATGCAATAGGCAGAGAATCCCTTCTGGGAGCCTGATTATTGAAAATCAGCTGCTATTTACATAGTTAATGCCATTCACTTCTTGCACCTGCTCAATCATTCATTTCCCAGTGCAAGCCAGCTTTGGCCTGCTGCAAAGTCAGGGAATTTAAGGGAGTTACACCTGCAGGTTTCCTCTTTCTCACCAGTGATTGCAGAGTTCAGCGTATAAAACTCCCACTTGTACCTTTCCAACCCTTCTTTTGCTCTGAATGCTTTTTCTACCTATTTATATGTATATTTACTTTCCCAAGTATTTATGTTTCTGATAATGAATCCAAAAGCTCTCCCCTTCTAGCTCTTGTTGGACTCCCAGCCTGTTCCTGCACCACACAAAACCCATTTGATTCTGTAATTGCCTAAAATCCAAGAAGCTAGGTTCCCAACTTAGACTATTTTTTTTCACATTCTTTTCAATCTTTGAGAGAGGCTCTGTACCCTATATACAGGAACATCCTCTTCTTTATAATGTCCCTACAAATGTAAATTCTGTGCTGACATCCCTGGCTTTTATAGTATAACTACTACTTTTATAGTAGAGTCTACTTTTGATTTTGGTGAAAAAAACCCCAAACAAACCACAGAGCAGCTGACCTGTATTACCCACTCTTAGCCCCCATTACCTTTCTTGAAAATGAAGTTCTGCAGAGAAGCCTCAGGCGGCCAAGTAGCCAGGAAGGAGGGAGAGAGCTGTAGTCCCATGGATTTACCAGCTGTGAGATTATGGGAGGTGCAATTACAGATCTGAGCACCTGAAAAACCTACCAGCAAGGGTCAATTAAGAGAAAAGTGAAGGCTTCTGTTTTCTGTGTAGTTATTTCTGTTATCAAGAGAAGGGCTCCCATATAATGGAAAATCCAGGCATCCTCCTAGCAGGTAAATCATTTGCAATACTAACCTGTTAGCTGGGTTTGCTTCCATGGTGGTGGTGAGGTGTCATTCACTGTAGAGTATCTATCTGCTTGTTGTCTTACTTCAACATGAACGGAATGAACTCCCACCATCTGCTAAAGTCTTGTCTTTGATTACAGAAAGACGACAGCAGGAAGTAGGTCAAGGTCAAGTAAAGCAGATAAACGTTATGATTAACTCTGAGCAGATAATGACTCACCTGCCTTCAGTGGGAACAGCCTTCTACTAATGTGTCTGACTGAACCAGGATCGGAGGAATAAATCACATTAAAGGGAACAACAACGCAAAATTAAAGAGTAATAAAAAGCTTAAAGATGAAACCAAAACAGTCCATGGCCTCTTTTTTTTGTTTCCATCTGAAGAAACAGCCGGTATGCTCCTGAAACCACCACATGTCAAGACACTGGAAAGGAACTGAGAGGATTATTTCACAATTTTATTGCACAACTCAAAATTAAATTTTTTTTTTTTTAATATTTACAAGCCATTTATTTTGCACACACAATCTAAACAGCATTTTCCCCGATAAAATTGTCACCTAGAAAACTTACACATGGTTTGAAGCATAAATATGAACTAAATGGTTTGTGTTAAATGTGAGTTGCCTCAGCCTAACCCTGGAGTGTGAGGTGCGCGGGAGGTGGGGCAGCAGTAGGAAAAAAAAGACACATTTCTTTTGTTTTTCTTTCCTGAAATGTTACGTAAAGATCTTAGCTCAGGGAAAGAAACAAGAGGGTTCAGTATTAGTTCAAGCAGAAGGCCAGCCAGGCAGGTAACGTACTGACAGGGTGGTGAGTTGAAGACTCAAAACCCTTCAGTGCCACAAGCCTTGCAAGGAAATGGCAAGTCTTGTGTCATGCATGGGTCACCTTATAGGTCGCAATATCCCAATTTTCCCCATGAGAACGTAGAATCACCTTGGTCATGACAGAAAAGGAATGAGGTTTGACTCATAAGACACATGAAAGGTTTTTTGGGTTTTATTTCCTTCTTTCTCATGGATTTTCTACCTGCACTTTTGGAAAAGTGCTGGCTGACACATTGTAAATGCTGCTGCTGCTCTGGGCAGAGCTACTCAGGGATAACACAGAGCAACAAACATTGCATAACTTGATCAGCAATGCCAGGGGTAATGTTTTAACCATCACTGTGAAGCCCACAGCTTTGTGCTGAAAACAAGTGCTTTCTTGGCTGCTAGCACAAGCTGTCTGTCACAATGCGTATCACAATCTCTGGAGTCCACAAATCATCCCCTCTCCCATGGCTGATCTGCCCACACATTTTTCCATCATGTAGATTGTTGTTTTCAAGTTTGTCAGCTGATATTTAGTATATGGCCTTGTAGCACTTACTGCTTAGCTTCCAGTGGATTTTGATACTTGCAATCTTAAATGAGTAGGTGGTAAGCTCTAAAAGTGACGCTCACTGGTCCAGATTTGTCCCCATGTGCACGCCTGAGGCACCTGCGTGGGGACCATCAGCACTGTAACCTTTTCCTGCTAGTCAGAGGGCAAAGGGTGATGTAGGGCTTAGGCAAACAGAAATGCCCTCTGCAGAAGTCCCACTCACTCCATTGACTATCAGAGGAAACTAAGGGGACCAACTCCAGTATCATGGGTCTCAGACAGCTGTTGCGTTGCATGGGCTGAGCCTGGGCCTGAGTGCTTCCAGCTGGGCACTTAAAAACCTAGGGATTCTGGCATTGCAACGTACATTTGGTATTTAGATCACTGGTGTTACCTTTCTTCAGGGTTTGGACCCTCTGCTGTAGGGTGGAGAAACAGAGTAAGTGATGCCAACATGATCTATAGTCTGTTTGGAAGGAAAGGGAGCGGTTTTAGACTCATCATGTTAGTTAGTGCTTGCCTATTGGGAACCATGTTAGTGGGAGATGGCTTTGGGAAAGGCAGTTCAAGTGTATAGGAAAAGCAAAGCCTATGGCCTCAGACCAAATGGTCTATGTCAAGTCTTCTCAAGTCATTGTTTCTTCCAGAGCCACACAGTCACCACTGACATCTTACACAGGGCTACCAAGTTATAGTGATGTGTCATGTCCTATGCAACCTGATCTTGTTTTGGCATTACCTCTCAAAGGCCTATGTCTCTCTCTCCTCTCTTCCAGCAGCCTAAGCATTTGTTTTTTCTCTTATTTTTAAAATGATTTCTTGCTGGTTTAAGGGTTCCAGCAATGTAGAGATCTCTTTTTCTATGTAATAGTCATAACCAGACCTCAGCACTGTGGAAGGTGTCTATATTGTCGTTGAAATACCTGTCAACACCTACCATGATGTAAACATGGATTTAGGTGTGCAGCGGATTGGGAATGCAGAGAAAAAGGACAAAACCCTAGAAAGGACTGGTTGAGGAAGGATACTGAAATTGAGCCCTACAAAAATTGTAGCAAATTTGTAAACTGTTGAAAATTTTGCTAAAACTTAACAGCTTGAGTAGGTTACTTATCATTATAAATGCTCCTGACTTCATCCCCATTGGATTACTTGCAATGATCATCTTCCTCTCAAACCACTATTTTTCTGGAAGATATATGGGTGTAGTGGACAGAAAAGTTCGAACAATATGAGTATGTTAAAAAAAACCATAGTGATTCCATTCTAACAGCTTCAAATTGCTAATTTTTTCTCTCAGGTGTAGGCTTGAAGATTAAAATTGGAAAAGACCCTGCAGAATAAACTTGCATGGAGGCCCAGATGCCATGCCAGAAACACAGCATGTTGATATTGCTTTAGTAATGAACTCACGCAGAGGTACAGCAAAAGCCAGTGGTCTTCCGTACTTCCTGGAAGAGACATTGCTAAGATAGAAATAAAACCTGTGATGGCACAAAGCAAAGAAAACCCTCCAGGCCCTGTACTAAAGTGGTGCAGAGGACATCTCAATGACCCCTCAGTTCTGTTCTCTTCAGACAATGCTGTAATATTTGCAAGTCTGATTGATGCAGAAGAAAGCTGTATCAGCCTAAGAAAATAAAGATTTGCAAACTGTTAGCTTTCACAGATGAACCTGGAAGTGAAAGCAACAAAAATTATAATATATTTGGGTCTTGGGTGATCTGATAGAGAGTTGTCTGTATTATATGCACTTGTTTTGGTCTGCGAACTGTAATCAGAAAGAAGATGACGGGGTTTGTGTTCTCTGCTTTCATGAAAAAAACTGGCAGGTTAACCTGATGGATATTTAGCATTGATGAAATCTCCATTAATGTTAATTTTTGTGGGTCCTTACAGAACTCACTGATTTTTTGGACTGCCTTTGCTGTTCTTTAGATAAACTCTTAACAGTGAAAAGTAAAGGATATAAACTCTCCACGGGCCACGTAAACCCGTATTGCATTATTCACTGATGTTAGACAGAAAGCATCATTTTGTTTATCTGCCTGCTCTATTATCAACACAGACAGCAGAAGCTTACTGCCCAGCCTGAACACTGAGTCTCAGGCCAGCTGGATTAATTTGTGCTAATATAATTGGTAAACACTGGGCAAGGAATTGAGGGAAAATACACACATCTCTCCCCCTCATTCTGAACGAGCAAACTGCTGAGTCCCATCTCTCCCTAACCCCAAGGGGCCTCTGTCACTCACGGTGAGTAGACATCTAAAATGCAGAAAAGCTCAGCTGAGTTTATCAGAATAATAGATTTCATACTGAACTCACTACTGCTATTTAAAAAACTCAAAGCAGACAGCGGTGCAGCTTACTTCCTGCTGCTGGTGGTTAGTTCCGACTGGATGAAGAGTTCATGGATCAATCAGCATTGGTTAGCTTTTCCTTTCCTTACAGCGTTGCTGGAACAACAGATCCACAGGCAGATCAAAAGAAGAAATTCTGCGAACCTTGCTAACTCCAGCTTTGCCCCAGCCACTGACCCCAGTGCTGACAATTTAAAAAAGGCTGGGTAGTCAGACTCCTACTGCTATCGAGCTGCTATTATCTTACTTTTTTTCTTCCTTTCTTATGAGCACCAAAAGAGCAGTGTGGGAATCCAAAGAATTGAAACGAATTAAACATCTTTGAGCCTAGAACGGTTTAATCTCAATGCTGACTTTCATGAATTTTACAACCCACAGAATTTACTTCAGGTGGGCCACGTTGGCCAGTGTTGGATAAGAATGAGCTTAGTCCAACCCAAATATCCTAGGAACAGCTCTTCTGAGGGACCCTCAGAATGATTTTTCCATTCTCATTCGTCTAGAAATTTGGCCAGTTAACACAAAGTGGCCAAATTCACCACCCCACCCACCCCACCC
>NW_010224351.1:0-1896 GCF_000690775.1 Eurypyga helias
TCAGGCTCTTGGCCCTGAGGCCGTTAGGCTGCGGAGAAGGGCGCTGTGAACGCGCCTTGCTTCTGCGTTTTGAAGATCTTCACCTGGAGGAAGTAACTCGGTGTTCGTGGCATACACACTACGTAAACCTAGGCCGTTTCTATAGGTGCGGTTCCTTTGCCGTGGTTTCTACAAATAGGTGTAACGCGGTGTCCACACGCTCGGGCCCTTCGCTGGCAGCATCGGGTGCCGGAAAGCCCCGAAGATGCAAGGGCTGGAGGAGCCTCCTGGCTTCTGTCCTGCCCTCTGCCAAATTGTCATCTCTTTGGATTTGGGCAGAAGACCAGTATTTTCCTCCTTAAAATATCCATTGTCATTTGTATTTGTTAGTGTGATTTGGACGGTTGTGCGGTGTAGGGTCTTCAGAGTCGCAGTCCGTTAGTGGTAGGGGAGAGGGAACATCCTTCACCCGCTCTGCCTGCGGTCCCACTGACGTTGTTGGTCCTGGCTGTGCCGGCGCCGTGCCCGTTAAACTCTTGCCGGCACTAAGTTGCCCGGCGGTAGTGGAAACGGGTGTATCGGGGCAGTGTCCCGAAACCTGAGGGGAGGAGAGTCCTGTGAGCCAGGGCAGCTCCTGCCTTACAGCCATGCTTACTCCTCCCATCTCCATGTCCTTCAGAGGAATCCGCCTCTTGAAAAGGTGTCGATTCTCTGTCAAGCAATGTCAGACCAGACTTTTGGCACGTTGACCTCACTAAACTGTTGTCAGTCGCGCAGAACTCCCTGTGTTCCTCTTCCCATCCCCATCTCTTTCACCCTGGAGGAGCACTGGATTTTTAGGCTGCCAGACTAGTGTCTTCCAGCACTGCTTTGCTGCTGAGGAATGGTGTTTCTTTGGATCCGCTGCGAGCGGGATGGCTGGAATTTGGTTTGCGCTTAGTGGCAGAGTGCTGAGTACGCAAAGAAACCCAGGAGCAGTGGCTTCTCAGGGTCGTAAGGACACTGAGAACACGGCTTTGTAACCTGAGGCGCTGGGAGGAGAGAGGTGTGAGATGGTGAGTGCTAGGTCAGGGACTCATCTGACAGGCAGGAAGGAGTGAAACACGACTGAGAGTTTGGAGTTAAGTGTCTAACCTTTTTGCAGGCAGCGGATACCTTGGCTGTGCGACAGAAGCGACGGATCTACGATATCACGAATGTCCTGGAAGGCATCGGGTTGATCGAGAAGAAATCCAAGAACAGTATCCAGTGGAAGTGAGTGGCAGGGCAGCTCCAAATCCTTCACAGGTCCCTGCTAGTCCCAGGTCCTGTGGTATGGGTGCCTTTTTCCTCTAGAGGCAAGCAGGGCTGCGTGAGGCTGTCGTCTAAGTGGTTAAAACGCCCTGCTGAGAGTGAGGTTCCTCGGGGCTCTGTGCTTGCTGGTACTTCCCCCAGCTGGGCTCTGCCCTGCGAGCAGCAGGGAAGGCCGAAGTACGTGTGGCGTGTCTCTCTGACAGCAGAGCTGGTATTTTAGTGCACACTAAGCATTTGCGGTGCCTTGAGCTAGAGAAGGTGCCTGTCATGGCACTGGGGATGGGGGAGAGCCCTGCCAGTCTGCGGGGTGTAGGAAGAGGTCCCCAATGTTGCTGTGCTGGAAGCTGGGGACCTAGCGCGGGTACAGGTGAGGCCTTCCGGGCGCTGTGGCCTTGGCGTGTGACAGGGGTGACAGTAAGGCAGGTGGCAACCTCTCTGGGAGGTTGGGGCTGGCCTGGGTTCCGCCAGAGGCTGATGCCCGTCTCTGCTTTTTCACTTTGCCCAGAGGGGTGGGTCCTGGATGCAACACACGTGAAATAGCTCACAAACTTATCGAGCTGAAGGCAGACATAGAGGATCTGGAGCAGCGGGAACAGGAGCTGGAACAGCAGAAGATGTGGGTTC
>NW_010224351.1:1930-6400 GCF_000690775.1 Eurypyga helias
GCAGAACAGTCGATATCCTTTGGGTGAACGGATGACTCTGTGTTTGCTGGCTGGGCGGGAAAGCAGAAACCTGAGGGCTGGGTTGGTGCTGCCCTGCCCAGGGCAGAGGGGTGGGCATGACCTGTTGCTGGAGGATTTGCACCAAAAGGGTCAAGGAGTTTTTGAAATTAGGGTAGTCCAGCCTGGGAACCAGCTTTCTGTGCGGTGCACGGCTTCGCGTTGGGCTTTTTGAAGTGGTGTTTACCATGATGAGGAGGGTGCTTCTCTCTGAGCCACGGGTGCCGCTGTCCCGAGTGCAGAGCTGCTCTTGTGGCTTGCCCATCGTGGGCTGTCACCTCTGAGGAGTATGTAGCTTACAGACCACTTCAGAGTGTGTCATGGAGAGCCTTCTGGGAATGGCGTTTCCTTGTGCTTGGGGAGGAAACGCCAGGTGCCCTTTGAGTTGTGTGTCTTCGCAGGAAGCTGCGGCCTTTCTCCTTAACCTTGGAAACGTTAGCGTATGTGACGCATGAAGACATCTGCAAGTGCTTCACAGGTGAGGAAATGGTGCTCCGTTGTAAAGCTGCAACGCTGCCGTCCCATCGCTCCTTCCCAGCTGCTCTTCCTTCTCCGGGAAAGAGGAGACAGCGGACCAGGGGCTGCCCCACAGCAGCGACTTAAATGCAGTGCGAGCTCTGACGCAGTCCCGGGGTTTGCGTGCCGCTGAGTTGTAGCCGCCTTGTCCCCGTCGGAGGGGACAGATCGTTTATTGGCTCGTGTTTAAAAAACCACGCGCTGTTCCTAAGGAATTCTTTTTGCTGGGTGTCGCCATGTGAGTTTTTATGTTACGTTACAAGCCCTTGATTTTGAGGGCTTGGGTGGAGAGTGTTCTAATAATAGGAAGCAAAGTATGGTAGAAATCTGTGTGCAAGAAGGAAGATAGTGGGAAAAGCATTCCCTCAGCTGCATCGTGCCCTTTACCAACGCAAATGTAAGAGGGAGGTACTGAGGAGCAGGACAGAAGGGAATACGCTGCTTGCTGCGACCTCCCTCCCTTGTGCACTTCCTTCCTAAAGCTGTGAGGTGCCGGCAGAAAAAGCCACATGTTCTGTCTCTGTGGGGCAAAAATGAAGAAAACCCACAGGAGTCTCTGTTTCTTCTCTCTTGCCAATTTTAATGAGCCGTACGACCAAAAACCCCCGGTGCCCAGCGTGCCCAGGGCAGCGTGCAGTCCATAAGCTGCTGTTTTCAGCTGTAGCGGTGTGGAGTCCCAGCTCCTTTCTGCTTCGGTGGGCGCCTGACCTCTCCTCACCCCGTCAGCCTGCATCTGCTTGTTTGCAGCGGTGATTGCAGCTGCTTTTATCCCGACCGCCCCCAGCCATGTGTAGTCTCACCCTTGTCTGACTCTCTCCTCTGTTCCAAGCATCTTCTCAGCCTGCACTTCATCACTCTTCTAGTTTTCATCTTTGCCTTCACGTGCTTGTTCACCAGTTCTTACGCTGCCCGAGTTCCTGCTGGTACCTTGTGCATCACAACCCCCTGCGCTTCACTGTTTCTGCTGGTTTAAGCTAGCGCTTTTTGGGGGCAGGGACTGTGTTTTCAGTTTGACAGTGCTTGGGGCCAGATAACTCAGAACAGTGGAGAAGACTTTACTGGAGACCAGCAGACAGCTTATTGCTTGGTTGATTGAGTGTTTTGCATTTTATTGCACCTGGGTTTTGTAAACCGGTTTGTGTCTGAAGTCAGACCTCACCGAAACAGGCAGGGAGGATTAGATCTTACCAAGGGCAAATCTGAATTCCTCCCAAAACAGAGGCTTGATCCATGTTTTTAATTGTCTGTTCCGTGTGTGCCCGGTTTTGCTGTAGGAATATGCCTTATTAGTTTTATTTTTTTCCTCTCTGAATTGTCTGAGCAAAGGTTCTTTGTTGGATCTCTTGTCTTCTTGGTGCAGGCTGAATTTCAGCTCCTGGTTTGGTTGCGTTTTTTTTCCGATCAACTGCTGCTGAACTCGCTTTCTCAAAATGAATTAGGGCTTGAAGATTCCCATGCTTGGACTCTTGTCAAATATGGAGTCATTATTTGGATTAATTTAAAGAAAAAGTGAGAACATGTTAGCTTTTAGTGGAAACGATCTGTTGCTGTGATGCGTTTTGCACTTGCAGAATTGAAAATTAAGTGGAAACACCATTTGTAGAAGTATTTGGGATGTAGCTGCCCCGGGATACAGAAATGCAACACCCGTGTCATGGAAGCTTGCAGGTCTTAAAGCTCAAGCTGGTGCCTTTGGGCTTTGTTATGTGATTTTAATGCCTCTGAACAGTATTTTTAAGTGCAGATTTGTTACAGGAATCCCATCTCATTGACAAATTCTGTGGTACTTTTAATCCCTGTACCTTTTGCTGCTCTGACCTCTGACTGCCGCCTGGAATTAAAGGGTGTGCTGTCTGCTCTCTCGTCACTCTGGGGATCTCCTGTGTTAATTACCGACTGATGCAGAATTCACCAAAATGTGAATATTAACCACAGCAAAGGTTAAACATTCAGAGTGAAAGCTGCTAGCTGCTCGCTCTGAATACATCTGATGTTCACAGTATTTCCCTGTCCATGTTTCTCTTGCTGAGTGTAAACACGGAGACGGACTGGCAGCTGCTTGCCTCCGACTGTTGGGTTACTCGGGGCGCAGGATTTGAGGAGCTGCAGAACTTGAAGAGGAAAGATGCTCTCAGCCTGGCTCCCATCCCCGCCTGTGCTGGGCTCTGTGCAGGGTCCAGTGCAACTAGCACCAGGCAGCTCTCTTCCCAGTGGACACTGGGGGGTGTTGGTTTTGGGTACTGGTACTCCAGCATGAGGCTGCCGTGCTGTTAGCTCCTGAGCCTGCCTCGACACCTTCTGGCAGTGCAGCTCCGAGTTGTGTCTTAAGAGTGAGTTTAAGCCTTCTGAGGGAAAGAAAGGTTAGTCCTGTTAAGGATGCTACTAAAAATTCTTTAGGGATGCTTTGGGAGAACCTTTGCAAGTTCTTTGCGCCCTGGTAGCACAGGGGGTAGCAGGGACTTGGAGGAGGGGCTTTTTGCCAAATTTTGTCCTTGTCAGAACAGCTTGTGCCCACTGAGTGCTGACCGGTCTGTTTTCAACAGGAGACACCCTCCTTGCGATTCGAGCCCCGTCAGGCACGCGTTTGGAGGTTCCCATCCCTGAGGTGAGTGGTGAATGCGTGGGCAGAGTGAGGGGGAGCTCGGGGTGTCTGGGGAGGGGGTTGTTGCTGGATTGAGACGGGCTGGGAGTTGACAGTGTACGGTTTGGTGGAGTTGGAGGAACCTTCAACCCAAGGAAGGCTCCAGGTATTAAATATTTACCAGGAAACTGGTGTTTGGAAGTACGTGAATAATTGCAGGAGCACCTGGGGAGAGGATAGTCCTAGGAGTCAGGGGAATTGTGTGTGGAATTGTGATGAATTGTCTGGACAACACAACTTCTCTCTGGGGAATTCCTGTTTGAAAAGGGCATTTAACATGTGGTTGTGCTTTGCTTTTGACTTTCCTCAGGGCCTAAACGGGCAGAAGAAATACCAGATCCATCTGAAGAGCACGAGTGGTCCCATTGATGTTCTCTTAGTAAACAAAGATGCTTGGAGCTCTCCTCCTGTCGTACTACCTGTCCCTCCCCCTGAAGACCTCATTCAGTGCCAGGCAGTTGCACCTTCGAAACCACAGATACCGCCGCTCGCCCACTTCCAGGAGGCATCCGTTCCCAGCAGCACCCAGCCCTCTACCCCGACACCTACTAGCACCCAGGACCACAGCCCTCCCGCGCAGAAAGCCGCAGGCACCGGTGAGAGGGAGGCTGCAGGAGGCAGGAAGGGGAGGGTGGCCAGTGGAGGCGCGGACGGTCCTCGGCCTGGCTGGGGCCGGCACTTTTTGTCCAGATTAGCAGGACTGGGTGTGTTGGGAATAAGATAGTTGGCTTGAGGGGGTAGTGCCGGCCTGGAGGAGCAGCGGTCAGGGAGACAGACTGATCATTGAGTAGCAGAAGTTTGTAAAGAGTCTTTTAGAGTCTGAAGTTCAACTTTCAGGTTGAAAAAGGACTCAAAAAGACTAGATTAGGTTGGTTGTGGCTTTGTCCGGCTGAATTTTCAAAGCTTCCAGCGGTGGAGATACCCAGCTTCCTTGGTGAGCTCTTCCAGGGCTGCAGCACCTTCTCAGTGAATTCCTTTTTCCTGATGCCTGGATCCTTTGAGCTGCATCTCCTGCCTCTTGAGCACATTACATCATTCGGCACCACTGGGAAGTTCCTTTTTCTAGCTGCTGTTAGATCGCCCTTAGACTTCTTTTCACCCGACTAACAACCCCAGCTCCCTCCACCCCTCCCCGCAGGCCACGCGCCACAGCCCCCTGCCCAGCTCTGTTGCCCTCAGCTGGATCTTCTCCATATCTTTCTTCAACTGGAGGATGTCCAAAGCTGGACACGGTATTCCAAGTGCGGCCTCAGCAC
>NW_010224351.1:6497-9714 GCF_000690775.1 Eurypyga helias
ACACCACCAAGACTGCTCACCACAGGACCTGGAAGTTTAACTGGCAAACAACCTTCCTGCGCAGCTGCCTGCGTTTGGCCAGCCTTGCCGGGAGCGGGGGTTTGGTCTGTGCTTGCTCTGGCGCTGGTGGGAGGTGACATTCCTCTGTGTCTGTGGCTCTTTCCAGAACGTGGTGTCTCAGCGGCAGAGTCCAAGAGCAGCGGCGACTTCAAGCCCCTCGGCAACGCGTCGGCCGGCCAGCCGGCCGGGCTGGACACCCAGCCGCTCCAGTCCTCCGCTTCGCTGGACAGCAGCTCCGTCCTACCCAGTCCCTCTACCTCCTTTGAGCCGATCAAGCCCGACCCCACGGGAAGTGAGTATGCACCCTCGTTTCACACGTGGCTCCAAGAGTGCCACTCGGAGCGAGGGGAAGGCAGCGGGCCCTGGAGGAAGAAGCAGAACTCCTTTCTGCCTTTGCTGTCGGCCAGACTCTGCGAGGGATGAGTAGGCATTTCCCTGTGAGGGTGCTGGGGAGCCCGGTGAGGAGGTGACTGTGTCATGTCTAGTGTCCTGACGCTTCCTGCGACACTGGAAAATCTGCAAGGGACACTCACATGGCATACACCTCTGCTGGTACATGTAGGATTGTTCCCTTTCAGCCCCTTCTGTAGCGCTAGGTCCAATTCTTGAGAATGGACTGGGAGAGGACTTTTTATAGGAGCCTGTAGTGATAGGAAAAGGAGTAATGGGTATAAATTGAAATCAGGGAGGTTTAGATTAGATATCAGGAAGAAATTCTTCACAGAGAGGGTGGTGAGGCAGTGGGACAGGTTGCCCAGAGAAGCTGTGGATGCCCCATCCCTGGATGTCTTCAAGACCAGGCTGGATGTGGCTTTGAGCGACCTGGTCTAGTGGAAGGTGTCCCTGCCCATGGCAGGGGGGTTGGAACTGGATGATCTTTGAGGTCCCTTCCAATCCAAACCATTCTGTGATTCTATGATTCTACTCTGTGAAGCTACAGAATTTCTGGCCGTCACTGAGAGCACCTTTGTAACTCGGGAGTTCTCCTGCCTTAGGAGAGCTCTAGTCTCTGCTTTCCTCCTTTACTCAGAAATACTTCATCTCTCTCTAGTGATCTCGTGCTCTTAACGCTCTCCCAGTGTATAACTGGGGAGCTTCCTGCTGTGCTCGGTGAGGTGAAACGGGCTTGAAACCAGGAACACTGGAGCTTTATGCCAGGAAATGGCAGGCTGGCCCAGGGACGGAAAAGCATCCTCTAAGTAAAACACACCGCTTCAAGGTTTGGAAGCCTACCTTGGCTGCAGAAACACTCCAGGGAGAGTGATTAGGGTTAGAAGAGGAAATCTTGCTCAAATGTAGCTCACGCGGTGCTGTTTCCCATGTCTGCTGCTAGCGTGTCCAAGAGAAGCATGAACTGTCTGCACCTTGGAGTAGCCTTGACGGTGGAGTAGAGCTTACCGTAGCCCGGGGGCCCTGCGCTGGCTCCACAGGCATGCCCTCATCCATCACAGGGTAAATCCACGTGCTCTACGGACACTGATGCCGTGTGAGGCTTGCGTGCAGGCAGTTACTCCGGAGCTGTGCATCCCGAGGCTCCTAAGGATCTATTTGATCAAGCCTAAGTCTTTCTTATTGCTCATCATTTCGGCAGAAATATGTGAGCTGGGGTATGGGAGCAGATTTTCTGGATGGCTTAGGAGGATTTGGGTGCATAAGGACCAAATAGGACAGTAGGTGATGACGCTGTAAAGCATTTCACACTCCTCATGTAACAATGCAAACCATTTGGTTTGTTGTATTTGCAGTACTGGAACTTCCCAAAGAGCTGTCAGAGATGTTTGATCCAACGAGAGGTATGTTCACTCCCTGCCCACGGCTTTGTTCTGTGCCCGTCCACCCGCAGAAGTGGGACAGTTCGTTTTATTCACTCCCTTTTGGAGTATTTTGGGGTTGTGGTTTTGTGAGGTGCTTGTGGTTGTTGGTGACTGCTGGCTCTCTACTTGTAGTAGGGCACTCTTAAAATCACTGGTTTCCATATATATTTTTCTATCCCTGTGTTGCCAGCAACCTGTTAGTTTGTCCCACAGGCTGTAGACAATGAGGATGGCTTTCCCTTCCCCATGCCGACACTAATCCATGCTCTGGCTTCCCGTGCTCCTTCTCCAGCTGCCGACACACAGGAAGAGTCCCCGTTAGTCTTGTTTTGGCTGTAGCCTGCCCATGGCTAATCCAAGCAAATCATCCAGGGAGATAATCTCCTCTCTTCGAAATACACTCGGTGCTTTCGGTGGTGCCGGTAATTTCGGAGCAGAAGGGGAAGGGGGTGCTGTTACTTGTGTGGGGAGTTCGGCCTCTGCCCAAACAATGTGTGGGGGTCGCTGCCTAATGATGGGACAGACTCCGGGCCTCAGGGCAGGAAAGGTGAAGGAATTGAGTCTAACATTAGCCTAGACTGGGAAACTACTTGCACGATGCTGGCGTAATGCTTTCTAGCCCTGCAGCTGGCAGAGCTGAGTTCCGAGTGCTTCGGTGGTGACGGGGTAGGTACAACAGTCCCTCGTACGTACAAGTGCCCAGGAGCCCTGGGCGCCACGGTCGGCCTGGAGAACCCCTTTCCGCCTTGCTGTGGGCAGTGGGTGAGGCTTTGGTGATGACTGAGGATGTCCAAAGGGGAAACCTGACGTGGCAGTGTGAAAGGCAACCTGCTGCGAGGCCCCAGCCCGTGCAGAAGGTGTAGCTTAACCCAAACCGCCCCTCCTGCGCGACGACCTGGATGCTGTTAAATAGGAGTTCGCCATCTGCAGAAACCTATGTTGTTTTGTGGAGGATTCTTCCCAGTTTGGAGCAGGAAAATGGAGATCCAGGAGTGAAGGATGAAACAGTCGGCAGCTACAGGGGTGAGGCTCAGGACTGGGAAAAAAATGTCGCTGCAGAGCTTAGAGAAATGGGCCTCGCAGCACGTTCCCTGCTGCTCTCATCCCTGTGTGACTCCAGGGATGCTGCCCTGGCACTAGCAGCTGCTTTAAGGCTGTGCACTTTAAGCTGCAACAGCCTGGAGTTCTTCCTTGGGGAAGTTCTTCCTGTGCAACCCACAACATCGGAAGGATATAGACTGGTTGGAGCGAGTCCAGAGGAGGCCACAAAAATAATCCGAGGGCTGGAGCCCCTCTGCTATGATGAAAGACTGAGAGAGTTGGGCTTGTTCAGCCTGGAGAAG
>NW_010224351.1:9989-13877 GCF_000690775.1 Eurypyga helias
GGTGTCCCTGCCCATGGCAGGGGGGTTGGAACTGGGTGGTCTTTAAGGTCCCTTCCAACCCAAACCATTCTATGATCCTATGATTCCTTAGTGTTTCCTATTGGAATTACTTTTCCTGCATGTTTTTTTCTCTCTTTTAAATGGCTGCTTAATAACTCCTTGTTTTAAACTTGTGTCCTGGGAAAAGCCTGTATTCCAACACACATGTAGACACACCCTGCTGTATGACCAGCCCTGATCGGAGAACGCAGGCTCGGCATTTAATTGCTGTTTACCGGAGCTGGTATTAGCCCTGTTCTGGTCGCCTGCTGTTGGAATTCTCTCATCCCATGGCACTGAATTAAGAGGGGCAGGTTCCTGTCCTCTGGGAAATAGCCTGCTGCGGATAGTGGTCTTGAAAACGGGCTCACGTGGGTTTCTGTTTGAAAGCTTGTTCCACGTGCAGGTGGTATGTCATCCTCCCGGTTAGACTGAGTTAGAGATTCACTGTCTGTGCCTCGTCAAGTGAGAGGGGTGTTCGGAGGGTTGTTTTCAAACAGTTTCCTAAAGAAGAGGTTGACTTGGCCGTGCCCTGCGCGGGTGTCTCTCTACCCTCATGAACCTACTCGCCAAGAAGAACGCTGGAGGGAGGAATGACATTTTGGAGATGATTATGTTGCAGTTTTGGGTGGGCAGCGGAGGGGAGAGCGGAGTTACTGGCCCACTGAGGAAGGGTGGGCAGAGCTCGGGCGTTCATTCTCTTCGGTAGCGGGCAGCCAGCGCACGCGCCGGGGCCGCTGGCTGGGATCGCTGCAGCATTGCCTTGGGAAGTCAGGGGGATGAAGGGCACAAACCTGCAGGAATGGGAGACTCGTTTGTTCTGCTGCTCCTGGAACAGCTCATTTGGGTTTCAATTTTTTCCCCCGCTCTTAGCAAAGCTGGTGGGTAACAGGGCTGTATGTCGGGCTTTACCAGCCCGGTCTCAGGTGTGTGTTGGAGAGTTCCCTTCGGAGGAGGCTGGCGCAGGGATACAGCACGGCCCGTCGTGGGGGAGTGGTGTGTGGTTGAGCCGAAGTGGGCAGAAACCCCCTGCAGAGCCGCGTGACGTGGGTCAGGGTGTCTGACAGGGATATTCCCATTCGCCCGTGGCAAGAGGCCCGAACCTCCTGCTGCGCGCGCTGTGTCTTAGCCCGGGAAGGGATAACGGGTGGGGAGCGGCCTGGGAAGGGTGGGGAGCTACACAGGAGCGACCCAAGAAAACAGCGCGTGTTGCTTAACCACGCTCGTCTCTTCCCCAGAATGTATGAACTCTGAGCTGCTGGAAGAGCTGATGTCGTCCGAAGGTGAGTCCTGAGCCTCCCCCTCGTGATGTGGCCGTGCTGGGGGAGGAAGACTTCACCTGCCTTGTGATTGCAGACTCACCCTCGTCTTTTTCTGGGCTCTGGGTGCAGACTCTGTTCTCGCTGTCCTGTCAGTCCCTTGAGAGGTGTGAGAACCAGGAGAGTCTCTCTGTTCTGTATCACAAGGCTGATTTGAAGCAAGGTGACCTGGTGGCTCCGCTCGGTGCCCATTGCAGCTCTCGGCTGAGTTTTGTAACCCACTTGGCTTCTCTTTTCCCAGTGTTTGCTCCCTTGCTCCGCCTCTCCCCTCCACCTGGAGATCACGATTACATCTACAACCTGGATGAGAGCGAAGGCGTCTGTGACCTCTTTGACGTGCCTGTCCTCAACCTCTGACTCCTCCGTGCGGCCGTGAGCCTCGCAAACACAGACCGTTTTGTAACTCTTCGCAAAGTGTCTATTTTTGGATTCCTTTTTGTGCTAGAGCTCGATGAGTGAGCGATTCAGAGATGCTCTCGTATGGACTCAGAACCAAGAGATGCGGACTTGTGGGCCGGGAGCCTCCCCGTAGCTTCTTCCTCTTCCATCGCACGTGCAGGGTGCACGTGCATCTCGCCCCACCGCGTCTCCCTCTCTCCACTGGATCCTGGGCCTCGTTCTGGAGGGTTTGTGTTTTGAGTGTTCCCAGTTCACCCGTAGAGTTTGCCCACGTGCCTCTCCGAGCTTCCCCAGATCTGCATGCCTTGGTTTCTCCTGCACTCCTCGAGGCACTTTGCACCTCCCTAGGTACCCGCTGCTACAAGGAGCCCTGATGGCACGGCCACTTCGCAAGCCCGGAGGTAGTTAGCGACATTTCTCGGTGTGAGCGGCTCAGATTGGGGTGGTTGTGTTTCTGAATGACGAGGGGAAAAAACAAGACGGCACCCGAGTGTCCATTTCTTCCAGTGACTCCAGACCAAGGTAGTATGTTTTACAAGAAAAAGCACTTTTTTTTAGCCAGCTGTGCCTCCTAGTGGGAGTGGGGAGTTGAGCATTCCCAGTAGGACCCAGGAGCTGAGGCGTTCCCCGCTCCTGCGAAACGCTGGTTCGGCTTTCAGCAGTCTGCTGATGCGCGAGCCCGGGGGCTGCAGCTCCTGTTGCAGCAGCTGGGCTGTTTCTGCAGGGCTAAAGAAGAGGTGCCAGTATGGGGTTTGCTTTTGGTTTTTTTTTTTAATTTGTGTTTTTGCCTGAGTGAAGAGATGTTTGAAAGGATAAGACTGCTCCGGCTGGTGCCTGTAAGATACTCCAGGTACAGCAGAGCCTGCTCGTGTTTGCAAACAGCTGTCTTCTCCAACCAATGCACTTGAGCCTTCACCTGTCCGAAAGGCGACCAAGCAGCAGCAATTCAGTAGCCCTTTGCCGTGACACGTTACGTAGGTGGTGTCAAACAGTGCTTTCTCCTCCCCCCCGCCTATTTCTCTCTCGGCATCTGCTCAGGATCAGCCTTTCTGTATATTTGAATTTGCTCCTCTGGTGTCCGTACCCTTGCTCCCCGTTCCCGATCCTGCGGCAGGTCGCTCCCTAGCCTGATGCTTTCTCTGCATCCTTTTTCCACAAGATTTTCTTCGTTGCTTTGTAATGGAAGGTCTGCTGTTGGGTTCGTTGTGATGATCTGGTGGTACCAGCCTCAGACCCTGTGCAGTTCCACTGGAGTAAAACGCCCTGATGGATTTTTTTGTTGTATTTTACAAGCCCCAGATGTGGTTTTCGGTCAGATCCTGTATTTGGGTGTCTTCAGATTTGCACATTGCCTGCCAGTGAGGTGGTAGCAACTGTCCTGCCTTTCCTGCTCCGCAAACTGCCGAAGAGAGGGCCAGGCCGGGAGCGTGGCTGGCTGTTGCAGCTGGGTTCCTTGCAGCCATCCCCGTAACCAGCTGATGTTTAACTTCTCTGCTTCGCTGCTCGCCGAGGGTGAACCACGCCACCAGCTGCAGCACCAGGGGATGTAAAGTCTCCAACTCTCGGAGCCCGCGGGGGTGAGAAGACTCCCGACCCCAGGGTGGCTCCTCGGGCCATCCTGTTCCGTGCGGGACTCCTCCAGAAGAGCTGTTCCTCTCTGCACCCCCGAAGCACCGGCATCCATGGGAAGAGCATTCGGGAATAACAACGGGACGCTGTGGCGTGGCAGCAGGCAGCTGCCATGGCGTGGGACCCTGCCGGGGGGTGAACCTCCAGCTCGCAGCCCCTGAACCTTCCCTCGCTGGCGCGGAAGCTGGCCCGAACCCACGTGCGTTCGCCAGGCTCCGTGGCTTTGGCATGGCTCGAGCTCTCTGTGCGCTGCCTGGCCCTCACCCTTCTCCCATGCCTTCGTGTTCACCACCAGTTAGACGACCTTTGGAAACAGATTCCTAGAGAAGAATTTACAGTCGCAAATGAACTTTTGATTCATATATAAAGATTATTTTTATACTTTTTTTTGCAAGGAAAGATAATTGCCTGTAATATTTGTACAGTGTTCTCTGAAGTGAATAAACAAAAAAACTTTGTCCAGAGTTTCCCCCCTCGCCCCAGCCTGTGTGTCCCCTCTGCC
>NW_010224352.1:0-274 GCF_000690775.1 Eurypyga helias
CCCACCACGAGCCCACCACGAGCCCATTGCCGAGGAGCGAGCCCACCACGAGCCCACCGCCGCGGAACAAGCCCACCGCCGCGGAGCGCCGCTCAGCCTCCCGCGGTACGTCACGGGCTCTCAACAACAACAGCTCGTGTGCGTGTGGGCCCTCGGCAAGATGACACTCGTGGCGTCACCGCTGGATAAGCTTTCAGAAGCCCCAGCATGCTCTCTAAGCGAAGCCGGGCTGCCCAGGGTGATTTTTAGGTGTGCGTCTCCACGCACCGTATCC
>NW_010224352.1:298-14498 GCF_000690775.1 Eurypyga helias
CGTGGGTGCTGCGGGCCGTGGCCCTGGGGATGTTCTCCCTGGAGCTCAGAGCAGCAGCCATCGACCTGGGCCAACCCAGGGGGTGTATTTCGGAGGTGCCGGCAAGGAGCTCACGCCTTTGGAGCTATTTTTGAGCAGATGACTGACCAGGTAATGAACGGGAGGGTGCCCCTGCCTGAGAAAGCCTTGTCCGAGGGCTACGCCCGGCTGCGGTACCGGGACACCTCGCTGCTCATCTGGCAGCAGCAGCAGCAGAAACTGGAGTCGGCGCCCCCCAACACTTACCTGAGCCGCAGTCGGAGCATGTGGTACTCCCAGTACGGCAACGAAGCCATCCTGGTGCGGGACAAAAACAAGCTGGACGTCTCCAGGGACACAGGGCAATCTAAGTTTTGTGCTATTATGTAATTTTGGTGATTTTGCCGTTAGAAACCCCCACGTGGAGACAAACCAGACTTGCATCAGGCTGGGGGAGATGGGTTTGCGTCGTCCTCAGGGCAGACCTGCGGCTGAAGCCGCGTGCGCAGCCCAGGCCAGAAAGGCTGTCCGGAGTTTGCATTCGTTTTCGCTGTCGGTAGCATCAGATTTTGCATGTCACTGAGTGTGTGTAATGAGAACAGTCTTGCTCGGGCACTCACGAGCCTGTGTTTGCTGCCTACCATCTTGGCAGGGTCCGTGCTGGACCACGTGTCGCTTGTTAGTGGCTTGTGTTCGGTGAGAAACACCCGCTGTCACGCGGGAGCCGTCCCCAGCAGGCGCTTCGACCTGCTGGTCCTCACGCATCGCCAAAGCTCTGCGGATGCTGGCGGGAGAGGTGAGCGCAGCTCCGTTTCCACCCAGGCCGAGGCTTTGGGAAGGTGATCTGCAAAACTACCCAGCGGCTATTGTTCTGCTTGCCCCGTCTCCCATTAGTGCCCTGGGAGGTGTCCCTAACGGCCAGGTAACGAGGTGGTTTATTGTGGAGGGAAAGAATGTACAGAGAGTTTCATCTGAGCCTTCAAAACACGTGGCAGGAGAGGTGTGCTGCCATCTCACTCCATGCAAAGCCGAGGGCCCTCGCTGATGCCGCTTTGGTGCGGTGGAAAGAGCAGGCAGGGCGCGCGGAGTGACGGGCGGCGACTCCCTTTGCCCAGCCCGTGCTTAGGAACGGCTCAGCACGTGAACCACCTGAGAGGGAGGGACAGCGGGAAGAAAGCTCCTGTAAACACACGCATCTCCAGCTAAGGGGTGTAAGGAAACTCCGGCGCAGGAGGTACCGGCCCCCCGAGATCGGTTACGGGGCGTTGGCGCTGCGTTCCCGTTGGAATGCGTGCGGCAGCTTGGAAGGGTTTATCTTCTGATTGGGGCTGGAGAGCAGGTTTGCTGCGTGTATTTTCAGAGGTGTGTCCGGGAGCGTGTTTCAACCGACTGAAGGATTTTAGGAGGGAAAAATACTGTAATTGCACTTGTTGGGAAGAGAGGCTGCTTTTGGGTTGTTGCCGTTGGAGCTGCGTCCCAGACGCGCTCAAGGCAGGAGCAAGCTGAGAGATGCAACCCAGCAAGCACCCATCCGTTGTCATCCACGCAGTGCCGCTTCCAGGGGTGCTCATTACGCGCCCAGGGCTCCCCGTTGGAGTACAACGTTGGGCTGAAGTGCCAGGCTCCCTGTACGTCCTGCAGAGCTGCGTGCCCAGTCCAGCTCCGCTGGGGCACAGGCTTAACTTCAGGCAAATCAGTGTTGGACGTTGATCTCGGGATTATTTCCCTGCCTGAAACGAGGCACAGACATGACGTCTGTCGTCTTTATCCAAAACTTCTTTTGTGTTTTTCAAGCACTTTATTTTTAATGCAGCGAAGAAGAATCTCCACTTCTGTGTCACACGCACTGGTTTGCTGAGCTCAGCGTGCCGAGCAGAACGTGCTTGTTTTACGTGAGATCGTAGAGGTTTGACGTGCCGCGCCCTGATCTGCAGCACGCGTGTGCACCGCAGACCGTGGGCAGCTCAACTTTTTACAGTGCTATTTATGCATGTGTTGATGTTCCGTACCTTAGCGTCCTCCTAAAACTAAACCTGCTGACGGACCCGAGAGCTTTGCCGACACGTGCGTTGCTCTGCACGCTCACATAACCCTCTGGATCTTGCCAGGGCCAGCTCGGGTTGGAAAGGATTTCGGTGAATAAATGTTTTTCAACTGGAGAAAAAAGAGCATGGAACAGGATTCACAAACCTAGCGAGACGGGGGATGCTGCCCGCAGTGCTGCCGCGCTGTGTGAGGCAGAGTGTCGCCGGGGTGCGCGACCCACCCGGGGCCTCCGTTCTCCACCGGGCAAAGGGGTGATTATCCACTTTCTCCTGGATAAGGGGATTCCCGCAGGTGGAATCCAGCTGGAGCAGGTGTGCAGGGTCTTTCCAGCACGCCAGGGGAGCAAGTGAATGCTGGGAGTTGAAGGAACAGCACATCCCCCAAACCAGCTGTTCATTTTCTTTACTTTTCTTATAGAAAAAAATAATTTTTTTTAAATTTCAGTAAGAAAGTTGATTGTTTTGGGTATAATCAGTCTTTTTTGTTTATGTGGCTGGTAAACCAAAATCCAGTGATTTGCAGAGCAGTAATTGGACTATACAAGAATAAAAACTTGAGTATGTTCATAAATTCTCCCAGGAGCGAGGCTGGAGATGACATTTCATGAAGAGCGTGACTCCTTCTTCCATCTCTCCGGGAACGTGACTGTACTATTTTCCGTATCCGTGTCTCCTCGTTAGTCACAGCAGGTTGTGGAGTGGCGACGAGCGAGCATTTCCGGGAGCCCATCGCGTGGCACCGACGCACTCGTTTGAAACGCTGCTGTAGCCCCTTATCAAGCGCATTAAAGTGATGTGAGTGCACAGCGCGAGCTGCTGCGTTTCTTCTGCCTGTTCACCACTCCGGGTTACGGCTGTCGTCATTCCCAGTCCCCAGCCGGACAGGAGAGGGAAGGCTCAGCAGCCAGGCAGGTCCTCCCCACTGGGAATTACCCGTTACCGGTGGGGCTGTGGGTAACCTCCCTCTCCGAAGTCACCCCGCGTTACCTGGGAGGGCTGGCCGTGTGCCGAGGAGGCTCCTCCAGGTTCCCAAGGCCAACAGATCTTGTCCCGTCTCCGCGGTGCTTTCAGGGATGAGGTCAGCCTCTGGCTGTCACACGTGCAACAGCCTCTATCGATACAGACGCTGTTGAGCTGAACCTCAGCTGTGTTGTGCCTCTCCTCAACCTGAGGACGGCTGGATGCACCTGGGAGTAACTCACTTGTAAATGCTAAACATCCTCCGGTGAGGCAACTGCCTCCGATTTCTGGAGGACAGGTCGAGCAGGCACGTCCCTTGGGGGTACCATGGATCCAACACGCAGCTACACCCACACAACAGCACAACGGGCTGGCTGAAACCTCTGCGGGATCGTGGCTTTTAAACCCAGCGAGCGGGAGCAGGGCTGGAGAAAGATTAACCCTGGGGAGCCCTGGCTGTCGTGACCCTTACCGCGTCATAAACCAGCAGGCAGGCAGCTGAGACACCCAGCAGCAAAACCAGCCCGAACCCTCTCCACAGGGACCGAAATAGGTGTTTGGTCACCAGACGACGATGTGAAGACTCTGCAGTGGGTGTGAACAGCCGCTCTGGCCCCCGTCCCGGCCACCCTGGAGCCGCTGACCGGCAGGTGCAGCACGGAGCAGGGCCACTGCTGGTGACAAATTCCCTCCGGTTCCTTCGGGTGTTGGTGGCTTGAGAGGGGCCAGTCGGCATCAAACCCGGGTGAAATCACCTCCTCTTTTTCAGCCAAACTCGCCTCATCGGATGCAAATTTCCCATCAACCAAGATCCCATCAGACTTTTAGGAAGGGCGAGTCCTTGCGTGCCTGTCCTGGTGCGTTACGGCAGCCCCGGCGTTCCCCTCACCAACGGAAAGGTGTCTTTAGAGCCTGCCTACGCCAGGTCCTCAACCGTGAGTCGGGGACCCCGGCTCCTCAGACTCACCCCCGCTCTCTGCCCCACCGGCGCGGCGTTCCGTCGGCGCAGTCTTCCATCGGCGTTAACAGCTGGGCTCGGCAAAACGGCACCGGCACTCTCACGGTTGCCTCTTGGCAACGCTACTCGCCGACCGCTCCGGCCACGCTCCCAGCCGGAGCAAGCGCGATGCCTGAGGCAAGGAGATGAGGAAAGGGGAAGTGGGAAAACACGGTGTCAAACTGCACACACAAAACAATTTGTCTTTTTATTATGAAAACAAAACAAATGCCCCAGGACCAGGGTCCATGGTTACCATGGTTACCAGTAACATCAACGATTACTTTCCAACTCCTCTTCATTCTGTTGTGTTTGAGGCCAGCGATTTGCAAGAAACAAGCTAATCTACTTACACTGACTCTTTTCAGTAACTGACATGTACAGGAACATACTAGAAATGGCACTAAAAAGTTTTAAGAAAAAAGAGTTACGGTAAATTTGCATGCACATCATACAGAAAAGTAACATTTTTTTAAATATTAAAAAAAACCCAAAACCCAAACCAAACCCAGAATAACAAAAATACGACAACGAATCTTTCTGGATGGGTTATGCCAGTATCAGGGGTGAGTTCTGAGTGGCCTGTGTCAGAACCGAGCTGGTGGCTTGTCCATTTAATGCCTTTTTCTTTTTTAAATGACATTTAAAAAGATATGCAAATACCCTTTCTTTAAAAAAAAAACAAACCCCGCGTCTTGGCGTTTTACAAGCAAGACCACGCTGCTGGCGTAACGCGTCCTGGCCCTGCATCTGTCTCCAGCAGCGCGGAGCCTGCCCACAGTTAGCCCAGAGGTAACTGCCCACGTCTGAGAAAAACATCTTTCCCAAATCCAGCACTAAAAAGGTTGCAGGTTTTATCATGCCCCAATCCCTTCCCCCTAGCACCAACCCCCGCTTTAAAAAACATCATTCCTTCCAAAACAAGGAAAAGACAATTAAAAACCTGGTCTAAGAGTCCCCCACAACAGAGAAAGAACCAGAACCCGGAGAAGCTGTGGATGCCCCATCCCTGGGAGTGTCCAAAGCCAGGCTGGATGAGGCTTGGAGCAACCTGGTCTGGTGGAAGGTGTCCCTGCCCATGGCAGGGGGTGGGACTGGGGGGGCTTTAAGGTCCCTTCCCCCCCAAACCATTCCGTGACCCTCGATCAGTAACCGCCGTCTGCTTCTGCCACAGAGATCATGGAAAGAGGCCTCGGGGGGTAACCGATTTGCACACGTACACACGTGCCCGTGTATGTGTGTGGGGGTGTGCATCGGTTACACACTCAGATGACAGTTACCCAGCCCCAAAAAATCAGTTCTACAATTACAAACCCTGTCGGGAGGGAAGTTTAAAAAAAAATCACACCGCTCCCAAAGGGGAACGATGCCGTGGTTCGCGGGCAAGCGCCGCGCGCACCGGACTCCGGCAGGAAGGAGGAGGAGGGGCTCTGGTCCCAAACCAGATCGGATCGGGCTCTGGTCCCGCCGAGCCGACGTCGGATGGCGTGCCAGGAGCCAGGCCGGCCCGCAGCCCGGTCAAGGGGTACGAAGTCTTCCAAGGTGCGGCAATGCTGGTGGGTTGAGGACGGGTCTGCTCAGGTCTTGGTTTGTCCAAAGAGGGATTTCTCGGAAAAAGCAGCTGTTTCAATAGAACTGTGGGGGTGTATGAAGTCACCCTGATTTCAGTGCTGTTTCCCCTGGCAAAAAACTTTGTTCATTCAAGAAATATTCTACCATGAAAATGTGGGGTTTTTTATATTCTGAAGCTTAAAAACGTTATTTCTAATGTCGCACGTCTGATCCGTTTTCAAGTTATTCCAGGACATCTGCACTGACAAGTCCTGCAACGCAAACTCGGTTAAATAAATGCTCCGTTGTTTCCAACTCATTAAGGGCTGCTGCTACTTCCTATGGATCGACATCCTCCTGGAGACTCTCTAGTCCGGAGGCAGACGAGGCACTGCTACCGACACGTCAGGAGACGACGAGCACTACGAGCAATAGGGGAGTGAGGAAGCCCAAGAGCGACGTTTTGAAACGAAGGTCATGCCAGAATGGATTTCTCCCGAGAACTGCCAGTTCATAGGGAGCACCTTACTTTCCATGAAAACAGAGTTTCCCACTCAACAGCAGCCCACGTCAGAGATGGGAACATCGAAGATATGCAGGTGGTTCTTCATCTCCCTTGGTGGTTTGGGTTGCTCGTCTTCCAAAGCCCCAAGCCAGGACAGCTTTGCCAACCGACACAGGGATCCTCCTCCAGCGCTGCAGACAGTCCCGAGCCAGGCCCCTTTCCGTCGCTTCACGCTTGGTCCCCAACCCTTTGGCTCTAACCTCTCCACTGACCTCAGTGGGACAGACCTACGCGTCCCGGAGGAACGGCGCTCCCCTGGCTGTGGTCCCCGACGCCGGAGGGTGGTGGCAGGCTGCAGAACCCGGTCCCAGCGGGATGCTGCGGCTGGTTCTCCGCACGGGAGCGACCACCCCGTCACATCAACGGATAGCTCAGGTTCATGCACACGGGGAAAAGGTTTCAAGCAGGGAAAACCGGGATCTTGTTTATCTAAGTCGTCGTGGCATTGACTTGGCTGCAATTATATTCATTAAAATACTAGTTGGTTTTGATGATGCAAGTCTCAGACAACGGGAGAAACGCAGATGAAACCCAGCTCCATTTTAAAAATCCCTACAATTTTAATTAGGTGGATATTATAGTTCCTCCTAGTAAATTCTGAAAATATATTTCGGAGGATCTGCTTAGGGGAAGATTTTTTTAAGGGCAGAATTAAAAAGGAACTAAAAAACTCCACTGTTGATGGAAAAGAAAAATCATTTATTTCAGTAAGAATCAGAATACCCCAGTTCTTCCACTTTTGAATACTATGGGAAACCATCTGCAAAGAGTTGAGAGCCTCCTGCGGTGACTGGAAAACGAGCCAAGGATGGCCAGAGCTTTAGGAGGAACCGGTGCCCCACAGCATCGCGCTGCTCTCAGCCTGTAGCAAAAACCCAGCAATTCTTCTCTACAGCAAACTGTGGAGAGTGGCACTGCCAGTACAGAGAGGAGACACGGGCAGAGGGACATCAGCTGTATGAGACGCAGATCTGAGCACTCCCAAACGCTCATCGTCCAAAGAGAGACTTTTAAAGACAGACACCAGAATAAAATTCTTGATAATTCCACCTCCCAAATGTCCTAAGTGTTTTCCTGTCTAAACCCTCAGTTGCTGGGCAGTAACTGGCTGGCAGCTGGGCATGGATGCAAACCATGGAGTGCTACCAACCGGCCGGCCCCGTGCTTACCCGGCTTTCCACCACCCAGGCGCCACACGTCCCAGCATGCCAGCTCCTCTCTGAGCTCTCGGAGGCTGAGCGTGCAGTGGGAATCGCGTGCTGGGGATGGGGAGTCCTCCAGGGCCGCTCATCCACGAGAAAAATCAACGCTGCACCACGGGGCCTCGGGCAAACCACAGCGAGGGACCACAGCAGGTGAATTTTAGGGCTACCCCAGAGCAGAGGCAGCCTCAGGGGCTGGTGCTGGGAGAGGGAAAGGCATAACTTCATTAAACTCTGTATACATTTTCTTTACAATAAAAAGAATTTACAGTAAATTTCTGCCCCTCAGATTAAAAATTTTCTATAATTATAGAGCTGGTGTTTTCCTGCAATAAAGTAAAAACAACACTGTTCTACCAAAAAAAAATAAAAGAGAGGGGGGAAAAAACCCCTCCGGAAATATTACAGAGAAAATAGAAAATGTGCTGCACCAAGAAATTGTATCTGCCTGTATGTCTCCAAAATCTGTACAAAAAGGGGGAAAAAAGGGGCCTGGGGTGAAAATATAAAAGAGGAAACAAACCTACAAGTGAATACGCAAGACGTGACAGAGCACCAGACACGACAGACTGGACTGTAGCACCTGCAGGTATAAAGTCCATTGGATTTAAATAAAATCCGATTTTTATTTGCCATTTCTGTCGATTTTTCTAAAATCTGGTTCAAACCACATCGAAGTCTGTGTTTCTGCTGGTCTGCATAGCGCAGCTGTGCCTGTGTTATTTTCTTTAGTAAGTTTTAAACGACCGATGGTGTTTAATAAATAAAGTACTTGTATTTACACGAAACTGGGGACAGTGAAAAGGGAGTGTATTGCAGCAGTGAAGGTCAAAACATCAGGCTGGACTCCAAACAACTGCAAGCTTTAAAAAAAACATTCTCTTTTCCTTTCTTCTCCCTCCCCTCTTTTTGCTGAGGTAAGCATTTTGGTGCCTGGTAACCTGCACCCTGCGTGACAGAAGTAGCATTCCCTTTCTCGGAGCTCCCTACTGAAACGGGGAGGAGAGGGAGAACACCCAAACACACCGAGCATCCCTCTCCAATTCCCTGCCAGCTCAGCCTCAGCCGGAGCTCCAGCACTCCTTCCTTTTAAGCCCAGCCTGAGGTGCTTGTCATGGAGAAGGGACTTAAGCATGTGGCTACTGGCCAGCACACGACTCGCCTTGGTCACTGCAGGGATCTCTGAGGTTCAGCTGAGAACTTCCAGCCAAAAACTGTCTTCAATTGAATGAAAACTTTCACTGAGTGTTCATTTCCTGGAAATGATCTATTTGATGTTAAAAACAACATTCCCAAGAAACCTGAGTGTCCCCTGCTCCCCCCTTCCCAACCTATCCCCAAGAAAAATGAAACTTCTGAGTCGAAAACCAAGAAACGCAACCACTTACATTGCTCATGTGCTTGAAGGTCATGCTTAAATCCCTTCCTGAACAGGTGCCTGTGCCTCTAGTAAGTTGTTTTTAAAAAAGCATGTTAGCAATCCAGGGTATTAGAGAAGTTTTTTGTTTTTATGTAAAAAGATGATAGCATCTGACATTTTCATCACACTGTAGACTTGGAGATTAAGAATACTAGTGCTAATAACAAATACACCACCTAGTTCAAAAGCTAACATCTTTCAGATACAGTACCATTTTACAGAGATTTCTTTAGAAAAGGAGTTTTTTACCTTGTGTGAGCCAGGCTGGCTTATTAAAAGGGAACATTCTGGGGAGAGGGAAGGGGCAGGAGGGAAATGTACTACAAACCTTGCAGAACTTTCTATTTATTTCCTGCTAAGAGTTCCAAGTTCTTCCGTTTTCAACCAATCTTCTTCAGTTAAAATGTATTTTAGAGACTTTATGCAAAGGGAACTATTTGTCATAAAGTCTAGTCACACACACGCACACGCAAAGATCTTTGACCTATTAAAAGAGTGACCCCAAAAAAAATGGAAGATACCTTTTATAACGCAATTAAAAAATAAAAGAACGTCGGAGAAAGAGAGAGAGAGGGAAAAAAAATCCTGACCACCGTGGAAACAAGAGCAGTATATTAAGGAGAGAAAGGAACACTGCAGAGCATCGGTGAGGGTGATGTCCGTTTTGTGTCTAAGAGTCCGTAACTCATTCCGAATCGCTGCTGTCCGAGCTGGAGCCGCTGGAGCTGCTGCTCCCGGACTCGGAGGAGCTGCTGCTGCTTAGCCGGGAAGGGCCTCCCGAGGGAGCTGAGCCAGATTTCTCTGCGGGGAAGAAGGCAGGGATGTGGTTACTTGCAAGGAACTGACCTAGGGAAGGTTTGCCCACAGCCTTCATCCTCCACAGCTTCGTTCACAACTTTGTTCCGGCCCGGGCAGCTTGTTCACCAGCCACCTTCGCTTGCTGCAAGGAGGCCTGTCCCGTCAGCAGATGCCAAGGTTTCTCAGGCTGCAGGCGACCACGGAAGTTTGGGATTCGCACAAAAGCCCCCCGGGAGGGCAGTGTCCTCCCCGGCCCCACGGTGCTCACGGCGAGGTGGTGCAGAGCACCCAGGGAGCTGTGCCCGCAGCCTCGCGTGCCGCAGAGCAACCCCTGAACCCAAGACAACCCTGCCTGACTGACAGCTCAGATCATGCTGCAAGAACCTTCTGCACCATTTTTCACACTATTGCACTATGGAGAAGGTTGGGTTTTTTAATCCCACCATGGGGAAACCCCATCCATTAGATGCTCTGCGCTATGGGTATGTATCCACGGTCCTGCGCAGGCTAACACAGAGTGGGCGATTCCCCTCCCTCTGAAGGACAAACTGCCTCCCAGACGCCTCACGCTTACAACCCAGGAGAGTTTCTACCTGGGCAGGGACCAAAGCAGCCCCCCCAGAGAAGCTCAGTGTTCAGAGTTAACTCATTGTGCCCCTGCACTGGTGACCAGCTGAGGCAACTGTCACAGAGACAAACCCAAGGCTACAAGGCAGCAGTAGTTTGCTTCAGCAAGGAACCTGTCTACATACACAGCTTTTGGGGCACTGTTAACACCGTAAAACCAAAGCCATTACCTTTCTTTGCAGGTTTCTTGTTGTTGTTTAGCTGCCCACTGACGTCCTGTAACCGTTTTTCTAGCTCTTTCTTCTTTTCCTGAGCTAACTCTTCTTTTGACTTTGCTGCTTGCTTTTTTCCACCTGCAGCTGGGGAGGAGGAATGCACAATTTCTGAAACTGCATGGTTGCAGGTGAAAAAAGGAGGGGACATGACTATTTTACAGGGCATGTAAATCTGTGCAACCACTCTACAGTGACACTGCTAAGATCAAGTGACCACACAGCAACTACACATCCCAGAGAGAGGACAACGTATGAAGTTGTCCAGATCATCCAATCACCATCATCCTGTAACATGCACTTTTTTAAAGAGAGACCTTCTGGAGAGGTGTTTTAGAAGATAGAAATATCCGTGTAATAACCTTGTAGTTACAGGTTACTTACCAGCCAGTTACATGGTCAATAGTTACACATTTGTAATTACAGAATTGTTACTTGGGGGTTCTGCCCTGTAAAATAAAGTGTCCCATTAAAGGTTGTCCGCAGCGAGCATCTGCCATAACTTAAAGATACCTCAATCAACAATCTTCTACGGTTTATGTTGTTTTAAATACTAAGCAAAACAAAAAGGAGGAATTAAAAGCCAAACCAACGGAGGCAAAGGCTGGCAGAGAACACGAACGTAGCAGCATCCATCAGGATGGCAATGGTGAGCAGTACCAGCAACACCACTGCTGCTGAGCAGAAGAAATACCCCTCCAAAGACGCAACTGAACACAGGTGTTGGCCAGCATCAGAAGCACAGAACGGGCCAGATGTTTTGCCCGATCCAGCAAGGAAATACCTACATGTCTGTGTGGTGTTTTAAAGCGATGACCTAAAAAACCAAAAAAGGAGAAATCTGGAAAGCAGAGTCCTAAGAGGGTGTGCCCAGACCCGAGTGCTGCAAGAGACAGCAGGAGAGTTTGGCTGGGTCAGGCACGCCAGCCCAGGGTGTACCCGTCCCAACAGGGTTGGACGGGCATCTGAGCTTATCTGCATTACTCTACGCTTCGGCTCCATAACAAAAGGATGCTTCTTGTTCCTAACCACTCTGGAAGATCTTTTCCTGAGCATTTCAAAGTGAGGGATTGAGTTAAAAAAAAAAAACCAACCACCAACCAACAAACCAAAACAACCAACCAAAGCAGTGTATTAAAAAGCAGAAAGAAGGGTCAAGGTCTGAGCTTTGCTTAGGCCTACCTGAAAGTCCTGTGGTAGGGAAACAGAGGTGCTTTGCAAGAGCTGAGTAGCTCCTGTGTTGTACTCCTAAGAGGACAAATCCCTCTTAACCAACAAGCAGGTGGACAGAGCCAGCATCACTTCAGGTAAGTGATCCCACTGCTATTCAGCTGGAGGTAAACTCTCAAGGGGCCCCAACAACTCCCTCTCTGAGGATGAGGCAGAGAAGTCTGACCCCTACTGAACCGTGTACACTCTGCAGTCCCCGTCAGATTAATCCTCTGATCTGACAGGCACTGAGGGCAATAGGGTGATCAGGGCACCTAGGAAGAGCAGTTTTGGGGTGAATCTACAACTCAGACACACCCAGAATCCACAGGCTGACCATGCTGTTTCCTTCCTAATTAGATGCTAAACTATTCAGGATAAGAAACTGATCCTTCCAGAGGTGTGCACGTAACACCTAACACAGGGAGACTGAAACCTTCACAGCACCTTCTAGGTAAGTAATAAAGGTATCACACGGGTCTCGTAGCGGAACACAATAGCCCTCCAGGTCTCCACGCCACGACGTCATGGGAAGAAAGAACAGAGAAGATAGAAAGTGTCTGTACATTTTCTTGGGAGAAAAGAATCTCTCAAAATCCCTGTTAGCACATACCAAAGAGATGGATAAGAGAACCCCAACACACACGCCCTGGCTCCAAAGCTGAGCCCAAGAGCTGCTGGGGGAACACGTGCCCCAGGAGGTAACTTACAAAACGGTTTCCTTTGTTTTTTCTGTAAACAAGATTTCACATATCTCTCCAGTTCTCGTAAAGTTGTGGGCTTCAATGTTTCAAAATCTATTTCTATCTCGTCGGGATTGGAGTCTCTGAGGGAAGGTTCCCGTGACTGGATGATGTGCACCACCCTGCCGAGCTTCTCCCCGGGCAGGCGGTTGATGTCCAAGCTGAGTTGTCGTTTCTCATCGTAGGTCATGGGCAGACCTTCCTCCTCCTCGTCTGAATCGTAGGTTGCCGATGCCTGTTTTCCTCCTTTCTTGGGCTGCCTGGGGGGTGACAAGCATGGGAACATTCATGGGTACACAGAAGCCATAAAAACTCTTCTTCTACCCCTCCTTGTAACAAACATCCCAATGCTTCCGGCTTTGAACCTCCAGCCAGATGGCTTGGACAGCACCACAACCCCTGAAAACATTCAGAAATCTGAGATCAGCTGTTCTATTATATTTTAGCCCCATGAGGCATGACAATAAGCCCACGTGGCAGCAGGGGGGCAGCCATGAAACGGCACGTTCTTGCTGGCTGCGCAAAAGGCAAAGCCCAAAACCTTATCTACGAGTGATCAGGCAGGGATTCCAAGAGAGCTGGACAGTGGAAACATGAAGGTTCCACTGCCAGCTCTAACTTAAAGCGTCCCTGGAGTTGTCTGGGAATGGGGACACTATTCAACAGCCAATTAACTGCTCTGACAACTGAACTTCACCAGGAATTCAACGGGCCAGGAGAACTAGGCTAAAAGCTCTCAGCATTCCCCGTAAGGCAACTTCCCTCTTACCTGTTAGCGGTGGTTGTGCTGTTTGCTTTCTTAGCTGGGGCTTTCTTCTGTTGGGTTTGTTTTGGTGGTTGAGCCACCCTGGGTTTCTTCTCCTCCTCAGCTTTTACTTTGTGCTTTTCTTTTTCCTTCTCTTTATCTTTCTTTTTCTTCTCTTTCTCCTTCTTCTCTTTTTTTTTCTTTGGTTTGTTCACCGGCGCTTGTGACAAGGCAGCTAGCTGCTCATGGACGGCCTTCAGCTGGGGGAGAACAGCAAAAAAGTTCATCAGGCTCCAAGGCAAGACAAGTGACCCCTCCACATACCCCTCCCTCTACATCCCAACACCTAAGCATGACCCCGAGTCAGAGATCAAGCACACTAGGCTTAATTTGAAATTCTTTTAAAAAATGCAGTGTGAAGCGGACTCAAATGAAAACATCATTCTTGTTTTATAGGGGTAAGTAAAAATTAAGCTTAAAGCTCCCTCTAGAGTGCTGACAACTTGGCTTCTGGAATCCTGAGTTCAATTCCTGGCGCTCCTACTAGCTTGCTTGGAGACACTGCACAAGCTGGTTATTAATGCTTTGTTGTATTAGGGTAGCACACGCGAGCACGGCAGCATTGGGCCTTGTGTATCTGCCCTTGGCTCAAGCGTTTGCCAGCACAATAGTCAAACCAGCTCACTTGGGGTACGGGGAGACAACACCCCAGAGGAAGTTTGCAACAGCATTTGTTATGCCCGAGCTCTCATACAGCACGGGGGTCTCTGTTCTTCCCAGCTCCCTAGCGTTGTGTGCACCTCCATTCACACTCTGGGATCCCAGAGGGAAGAACAGAGCATCAGCACCGAGAACGGCGTGCTCACAGAAAATTAACACCACATCAAACACGCACTTAGCTCCTGGCGGAGTGGTTTTCCCCTTTAGCTAGCAGAAAGGGAGATTGCTCCGCTGCATCCCAGCCTCAATGGGATTTCTAAGAACTAAATTAAACCATTCCTCCTGCTATGCCCTTTGTAATACACAGCCACGCAGCTCGGCTGTTGCAATACCTGCTCCTGGAGCTCTGCCAGGCGAGTCGCTCGCTCTTCTTCCGAGTCCGAGCTGT
>NW_010224352.1:14518-16785 GCF_000690775.1 Eurypyga helias
ACTGCTCTCTGTGCTTTTGCTCACCACCGGTGCCGTGGGCGGAGGCGGAGGGGGGGCCTCCGCGGGCTCATCAGGCATCTTTGCGAACCTCATCTCAAAGACATCCTACAAAAAGGGGGGAAAACTGGTGATAAAAAGGAGCCGCAGCCACCAAGAGCACATTTGGGCCTTTTAAACACACCAGACAGCCCACCATGGGTCAGGCTCTTACTGCACTATGCAATGTGCTGTACGAGTAAGTAACAATGTACAGATGGGCAGACATATTCCCGAAGCCCAAGAAAATTCTCCCATTACTTTATACGGCAATGTTATAACATTTTAGGAGCAGACTGTGGTGCTGGGCCGTGCCATGCGAAGAGCACAACAATTCTGCACCAGAGAACACGGCTCTTTGCAAGAGCTGGAAGAATCGCTGACTCTCCCTTGTTGGTGCCAAGAGCAGATCCATGCTTGGATCTCTGCATCCACACCTTCTAGCTGAACTACACACACTCTGGAAGATGCATTTGCCAACACCTTTACCTGGAGCTTCCTGGCCATCGCTACCACTTCATGGTCTGGAGGATTGTACTTGTAACAATTAGAGAACATTAACCGAATATCTGCTGCAAAACCTTGTGCGTCCTGGTATTCCCGACTGTCCATTTTTTTCTGCAAACAAACAAGCCAAAAGGGAAAGGGGAGAAAGAGCCATAAGCAAAAGGCATTTGTAGCAACTGCATGGAGGACATGTGCGTCTTGGAGAGAGCTCAGAATGCCTCAAAATCACCTTTGTCCAAGAGAACAGTACTTTGAACTGGCTTATTGGTTCCTAAAACATTCCAGGTTTCTCCTTTTCAAAACAAGCAAACACACTCCAGACAACCAAACAAGTTGATAACTGCTCCGTAAGATTCAAATACTTGAAGACTCTAAATTTGGGTTGTTTTCTTTCTCTCGGTAGTATTATATAAACCCGTCAGGGTCCACAGTCTGTCAGAACAGCATCATTTAGAAACAGGGTTTGCTGGATCAGAAACTAACGTAAACACAGATCACGGATGGGAAGAGCAAGAGTCAACAACCAGGTTACAATTACATGAGTACCATAAACGTGTATTTCTACGTGCTTGCTTGGGTACATTTGCCCTGTAAATCTGAAAAGGCAGAAAGTATCGTGACCACCTAACTCAGAGTTCCTGCTAACACAGGGCATGAATCCTGCTTAGCAATTCCTGCAGCAAGACAGGCATTTACAGTTAAACTACAGCCCCTACTCTTGACTTAGAAGTCCAACCGATCGAGAATGGATACAGAATTTTCACCCTTTACGAACCTATCCATAATGTTATGTCCTGGTGTAGTGAGGGTATCAGGAGCTAAGTATTTGCACCTCGTTCCTGTCTCCTACTTTTCAGCTCTTGCCTTCATCCATTTCTCTTGCTGTTTGGGACTGAATGACTTGGGTTTAGAGAAGTGCTGATAGCATTCTGAAAACTTAATTGATTTTATGCATATATTACTACTCTGTATAAAACCTTAGCTCCAATTACTCCTACCAAAAGAAGCTAACACTAAATTTCATTTGCATTTAAAAGACCTGGGTTTAAAGAAATTCCCTGTTTGCCAAGTGTTTGCAGGCCTCCCTTCTGTATGCCTTGTGCACCTGTATCCCCCAGTGAAGGGAAGGGGCTGCCAACACAACTGGGGAAGACACATCCCCTATCCCAGGAGAAAGCAGGGCTGCTCCAGACCCATAACGCACGCTGGAAGCCTTAACACAAGCAAAATTCCCATCTCTTCAATGGAAGCTATGGCTATTTCACGGCTATGCCGTACGTTGTAACTATCCCAAAACACTGCCCTGACTCCTAGAATGGTTTTTTTTCTGCACAGGGCAGAATTTCACCTCCAGGGATGGAGCTTCACAGGGACCTGCTGGTGATGTTCCTGCAGCCTCACTTCCCGCTGAGCTGCATCCTGGCATCTGTCAGACTTTTGTCACGAAACCTCGTTCTCTTTGTGAATAAACTAGAAGAAAACCTCTAAGCCTCAGCACAAAGACAGCAAGGGAAATAGGTCAGTGCTTCTACTGTCTGAGCTGGTCTTGCTTGAAAACCATCTAGGGCCAATTCTGAAGCAAAACATAAGTCCAAGCAAAAGGGCCCGTTTATTAGCAAAGTACTACAAAGCTGCTTGAACACTTCTCCCTCCCTCTGCCCCCACCTCCTCCAGCACAGGGGAAGGATCGGAGGAAAAAGCCAAGGAAGCTTGTAAAATTGAGA
>NW_010224353.1:0-1208 GCF_000690775.1 Eurypyga helias
TTTCTCTGCCACACGCTGCAAGGACAGGGCCGGCCTGGACCGCTGCCTCCGCTTGCCTCCAAACCCCTCGCCCTGTAGGTACGCCGGCGGAGGGGTTTTGCTCACTCAGGATAAAACAAATCTCTCAAAACTCTCGCACGTGGTTTCTTCAGCATAAATCCCTCTGCCAGGGAACATCAGTCTTGGGATTTATGGGAGCTTGCTTCCCACGTCAGCTTCTCACAGTACCAGCTTCTGCGGCGCCGCGCGCCGGGCGAGGAGCGCTGCCCTGGTGGGATGCCGAGCTGCGGGGGGGAGGGCTGCCCGAGACCGTCTGTGTCCACGGACATGGCACGGGGATGCCGTCCCTCCCGTCATGCCCCTTCGGCGCAGGACTCTGCTCGGCTGCCGTTGGGCAGTCACAGGGAAGCTCTGAAGCAAGTGGAAGCCTTTAGGTCAAGGCAGCTGCGTTCTGGATCTCTCGTACCTCCGTCACCTGCGTGTTTGTAGTGGATTTTGTTTTCTCCTCTTATTAGGAGAAGGGTCGTAAGCATTTCCAGTGCCAACAACGTGGTGTTTGCGTGTCCAGCAGTGGGTGTCGCTGCCCCAGTGACTCCAAAATACACCAAAACGAGTCCTTAGTGTGTGGATCAAAGACTTTTTGCAAGTCGTACGGGTACCCAGCGTGAGGTGGGGTTAGTGCTCGCTGCCCCAGACCCGGCAGCGTCTGTGCGTGGCGCCGCGGCGGTGCCCTGGCAGTTCCGACCAGCCCATCGCTGTCGGAGAGGAAACCTCGCGGCCGAGTCCGCAGAACAGGGCACCGTCACAGCTCGTGCTTCCGAGGCAGAAATCCTCCGTCTCGAGCTTCCTTCCCCCGGGTACCCGGTGTCTGGGGCTGTGCCCTGAGCCCCGCTGCGCGGCGGGGAATCGGGATGTTCCCAGCAGAGTTCACTGAGCGGGTTGTACTGGGCTGGACAGCCCCAGGGCAGGGAAGGCGTGAGCGCCTGGGGGTGGCCAGCACAGAAACGGTCCCTTGCCTTGTCCTTATTTCCAGCAGGTTGTTCAGGATGCCTCTGTCCGTCTTGCGTCTTGTTTTTGGAGGGACTTTCTGAAGATCTCTCCCTTAATTATGTTTTTCACCAAACCTGAGATCCACTTGGCTCTTTGTCCAGTGTCGCTCTTCTACCGCTGCAGTGTCTGCAGCGCTGGGGGCGAGGAGCTGGCCAGGA
>NW_010224354.1:0-3238 GCF_000690775.1 Eurypyga helias
TGGATGGCATCCCTTCCCTCCAAGGATGGAGTTTCCACAAATTTCTGGGTAACCTGACTGTTTAACTGCTGTCTCAGTAGTAATGTTTTTTCTATATTTAAACGGAGTCTTCTGTATTTTAAATCATGCCCATTGCATCTTGTCCTGTCATTGGTCACCTCTGAGAAAATCCTGGCTCCATCTTCTTCACTCTCCATTCAATCCCCATGAGATGTTTATACACATGGATAGGATTGCCCTGAGCCTTCTTCAGGCTGAGCGATGCAAACTGTCTCAGGCTCTTCTCAGATGATGGATGCTCCTTAATCATTTCAGTGGCTATTCATTGGGACTCCCTCCATGTTCATGTCTTTCTGGTACTGGGGAACCCAAACCCATTTCCTGAAATGTATAGATCAGTGTATATAAATTACAAAACACATCTTGCATGAGCTACTAGTCCTCTCCTTTCCAAGCAAGGTGCCATGTGTTTTCCTGAGGATGTTCCCAGTGAGGAGATGATGAACATTGCTGCCTTCACTTGGGTCCTGGCTGCAGTGAAGCATGGGCTTGTCCCTTCCTCTCTGTGCAGCAATGTTGGCTGCAGACTGAATGGCCATTTTTAGGTGTAACCTAAGTATATTAGATACAAAAACCCCAGGCAGGGTGTAATGAAGGTGGAAAAAACTTGCTAACATAAAACCTGCTATACTGAAGCATGGATTGAGATTAATGCAGGAAGCACTGACCTGTTTTGTGTAGAGAATAAGTCTAGAAAATCTTTTGGGCTAGCCTCTAGAGTTAAAAGCCATGAAATCTTAGAGTAATTTTACAATCTTAGCATCATTATATCCTGCTGAAAAAAAATAAGTTTTTGCCTAGAGAAAGCTGTAAAACTTTGCCAAATTTGTTCAGTCTCATCTCTGTGAAATTATCTGAGTTTCAGTGTCATGCTTTGGGATGAATTAACCATGGAAGGTTTTTGAGATGGTAGGGCCACCAGCAGTGATGTTCTGTGAATGCTAAGCTTCCTCTTGCTAGCTGTGTTCTGTTGTTGTTGGGGTTTTTTTTTTATTCCAATGAGTAATCAACGCCTGATGGCGTTTAAATCTATGTGTAAAGGTTCTGCACAAGACCTGGATGGCAGGTTAAAATATTTGATGTTTAGGGGAAAAGCAATCTTCTTGCTGGAAATCATTTTTCTTTAAGAGCCTGTTAAAATTCCTTAGCCTGTTCTGCATGGAGGCAGTGTCACGATAGGTAGATGTAAGCCAGTGAGGCCTTCTCGTGCCCATGAGCTCTACTGTGTAAATACTGTGAGCTCCTCCAAATGCTGATCGAAAGGAACATTCTGGTTCAAAAAGCTAGAGAGAGAAGAGGAGAGAAAAAACGCTAATTTCTTTGAAGAACAAAGACTAAGTAATTGGCAAGGAAGGCCAAGCTGTTGGGAGAACACAGTATTCACACGGGAGCTAGTAACATCATTGGCAACAGCAAGCTGCTTATTACCTCTTACTTCTGTCTTTCATTCTTTGAGCTGGAAAGCTGATAAGAGTGAAAGAGGAAGAGTCTGCAGAGTAGATGTAGTGTCAGATCTCCATGAATTTAATGTTGCCTGTGAATGTTAATCCTGAAGATAAATGGGCACGTTGTGGCTGGAGAATCCCCTGAGTGAGATCCCTTTTAACTCTCGTCAAGGCAAGGAGCAGAGCATTCCCTCTCAATTTTTTGACAGCCCTGCTAAAAAATAGTGGGAGAGGAAAACTGATGGTAGAGGATGCACAGTGGCTACCTATATGTTTATGGCTTCACACGTACTCAATTACCTCAAGCAAAAAAATAGTCTCAGCATCCATCATTTCAGAAGTCTGTTTTTAATGGTTTCTTTCACTAATTTACTCATATGACCTCCTGCTAACTAATTCAATTTACATATATCCCCCCTTTTTCAGATGTTTCAGAGCACAGAATTGGTGGCCTCTGGGTCAGGTATTAAGGGCAGGACTTAAAAGTAAAAATGGGATTTTTAATTTGGAAATTTTCTTTAGTTCCTATTCTCATAAAGTGTGGTGGAGGGGAAAGAGAGCCTTGAGCCTGCACTGTTGAGTGGTTAGTCACCTTCAGCAATTTAGATGAACTATTTCCTCACCTATGGAATGAGGATAACAATACTTCTAAGTCTGCTTTAAAAATTTACATTAGGGATAGATATTGAACTACTGCTTCAGCACAAAGAACAACTCTAGTATGTCAGAAAACTTTCTGGAGACTTAAAACTTAGAAATCAGCGGAGAAAAGTGAATCTTTAAAAATGTGTTATTTATAAAAATCTTTAAATTGAGACAACAGGGAAAAATTAGAATGCTGTTAACTTTTTCTTTTGCTCTTTTCTTCCCGCTCTGCCTCCCTGATGTTTACTTTTCAACATGGTGTTGAAGTGGGTTTTGCTTTCGTCTATAATCATTTCAACCTCCAAGTTCTCCAGTGCTTCAGCTGAAACCAATGCAGAGGTCTCTATTTGTTCCAAACAACTGTTTCCTCTGGAATTTTTGTTTTAAAGTAAGAGGAATGTGTTGGCTCTTGTAACATGCTGTGAAAGCTTATTTGACAAAAAACTGTAATTTCAGCCAATTTTGAGATGACAGTGCTGGCGGTAAAGTTGCGACAGAAAAATGACAGAAGCCAGACAATTATAAATTGAAGTTGATGGTTTCTCCTTATTCAAAGTGGCATGGAAGAGACTTCATAGCAAAGGAATGCTGCCCAAATTCATGGCTGGGGCATCTGCTAATCACTCAACAGGTGGTGTTTGTACCAAGTTTGAGAGTAGCCAACTATTAGTAGCCTGGCAGGAGTTGTGTTTTGTTAAAACTCAAGCTTCTGAAGCCAAGATGTTACATGACAATCTTATCTTTCATTAAATCATGAGATACCAAGGCATTGGAAAGAACTTGGAAGTATGAAGTCCAAAGACTCAAAAAACCCACAAGAAAGTACGAAAAAAACATTGCTTTGGTTCCTCATTTAAATGCCATGTTTAGCAAGGTACTTTTTGAACTTTAAAGGCATCCAAAGGATTACTTTTATCACTCAGGACAGTCTGTTTGGGAATCTGTGCATGTATGTGTTATCTCATTGAAAAGCAATTATTTACTCTGTTCTCTCAAGTTTTTTCTGTGTTTGGGATAAAGTCATCCTACCCTGCTAAGGATGATGGATATATATTTTCTCACTGAGATGTATGTCTACACATGCCAGT
>NW_010224354.1:3258-12545 GCF_000690775.1 Eurypyga helias
AAACCCTCACTTCCAATCTCCATTCCAATGAGGTCTCATAGGGAACAATCTGTTTCTTCTGGGCAAATTGTAACTCATTCGCGTGAGTGCTGACCAGTAACTAGGTCTAGTGAGAGCTGCTCTTGTGCTCATTTTCCACTTCAAAGTAGCCCTTGAGGTGGCATAATCTGTACTGGAAGATCATCCTAGTGTGACAATATCAGGTGCTGTGGGAAACCATAGAAACCCCATTGACATTTTCCTCCAAACACTTAGACTTTTTTAAGCGTGTTTGGATCGCCAATAGGTAGGTAGCTTCCCTGGAGATGGCACCGTTGAGTTTATTCTCTCAGATGATACTCCTGGTAGAAGCTCAAGGAACAGTATAGTTGTCTGTTAGGTGGGTTCTTATTTCCTTATCATAGGCAGATGACATGAAATGCCCTGCCTGGGGATGTCAGGATAAAATCCTACATACTGTCAGTGTGGTTTGGGGGCCAGTCCCCCTTCAGCTCTATTCCTTTTTCCCATTGGTCATAGCATCTCCCTCTGCCAAACTGCTGTGTCTGGTAGATGCAGTTAGATGAGATGTCCTCGCAGCAGCTTTGGCAGGACCAAAGCATGCCCGAGATTGCGCCTATAGCTACTGATGCTTTATCACCTGCCTGCGGAGGTCTGGAGACACTTCCTCAGTGTCTGAGGAAATGAAAATGTGCATACCTGAGACATAAGAGTAGAGGCCACATTCTGAAATCGCCAAGACCATTTGGGAAGCAACAGTGTTCTGAGAATGGATCTGTAGGGTGGTCACAGCGTTTGTTGAGTTGCAGTTCTTAAGCTGCATCTGTAGAGCCTCCATTATTCAAAAGTAGCTTGTTGATGACATGGCTAGTTTGGATCGGGCTTGGGCACCCCTGCCAGCAGCCACTGTCTCAATCCTCTTCCCATCTCAAACTTGCTGCTAAGACTAAACACCTAAGTGCCAAATCTATTTGGCCTTGAAATGCCTCCAGCTGTTCCACAGTCTGAAATTGGCCTACTGTTTTGGTTAAGCCGGAACTAATATGCCTCCTTAGCTATTCCTGGTGGACACTGTATTTATAAAACTAATCGCATTTCCTTCCACCTCTTGTCTGGATGGTAAGATCCCTTTGTGCTTTTAATTGTGTAGAAGAATAGAAAAATATTCAGGTGTTTACCTTTCCATTTCCTTTCTTCAGGCAGTAATGCTGGTTACATGTTATGGACTATCTCGAAGATAAACTCTTGCTATCAAGTAATTTGCTCAGTGGCAGGGTTCTCATGTACTCCAGTAAGCATTTGACTGAAATACGAATGTTCGTTGTCAGAAGGACACATTTTCAGTCCTAACTTTTGAGTTGTCTCAGCTAGCAGGCTTTTTAGGCAGGACAGTTGTGCTTGTGGCAGGGATTGACAAGCCTGGATTGTGTCCTCAGGCTTTCAGACAGCTGTGAAAATGCTGGGTAAGACCAGTTGAAGCTGTCCCTGAAGAAAGGAGAATTTTGGGGTAAGTACCTTTATTCCTATCAAATTTTGGGCAGTGTTTTTTGAGGGTTTTTGTTTGTTGTTGGTGGTTGTTTTGGTTTGGTTTTTTTGTTGTTGTTTTGGTGGTTTTGGGGTGGGGTGGTTTTTTTTGTTTTGGGGTTTGTTTTGTTTTGTTTTTTTCTTAGTATTAAGCATCTAATTTAATTCCAAAAACTGATATTTATCTTGTGTTCAAATCTGGAGAAGCTGTCTCTCTAAAGCTCACTCTCAGAGTTAGGCTTTCAACAGGGTTTACAACAAGGGAAAAATTTTCAAAGTGCTCCCTGGCAGCACTCCTGGTTGTATTTTCAACAGGACTCAGACAGCCAGGATACTTTACTTGGTACCTACCTGGGTGCTGAGGTGTATTTAAAGGTACAAGGTATTGAGCAGAGCATCTTCTACAGAGGTAGGCTATGCAGTGAAGGGGAGGGGTTATGGAGCATACAGGTAGAGCTCTTCACCCTTAATGGTTTTGAGTGAGATCATGCTTGACACTCAGGTGACTTAGCTGGAAAAAAATAGACCTTTTGGCATTGCCATCTCTCCAGTATACATGAGGTTACTTCTTTTGTATGTGTTGCTTATGGATGTCAAACAGTAGTGTCACTCCTTTATAAATGAAAGTATATTACGTCTTGCTGATCATGGGCAAGTGCCAGAAAAATATATCATTGGGTAGAAGGGGAAGAGAGGATATTTTAATGATCCAGGATTCCTACTTTTGGGGATTTGTTGAAGTTTTCTGTGTTCAACAGAGACCAAGCTTTCTCCTGAAAAATGAAATTCCGGCAACCATCTCCGTCAGCATATGGCTGCTGTATAGCAGCAGATTCACCCTGACCTGTCTGTAGACAGCCAAACAGAAATTCTTACAGTAGCGCAGAAGCGAACATCCTTTCACGCAGAAACAGTGCATGCACACCACACGTGGTCATGCACACATATTGTCCTTTTTTCATCGCTTTATGGGGGGCCGTGCACGGGTGTTGCATTTTGGACGTGCTGACTGGGTGAGTTGCTGGAGAAAAGATGAATCATTAGGAGTGGTTGCAGCAATTCAGCATTACACCCCTTCCTAGTGTGTTTTTATTTGACTAGCTTGCTGACTGCAAGGCACCGCCTTTTGGCTCTCCAAGAAAGCTGTACAATACCATCTTATTTTATCGTGCGTTAAATGTACAGATTGTTTTATGAATCACTACTCACTTCTCATTCATTTTCTCCACACAGTGTAAGCTACAATACAACCTGTGAAATACTTGGCTGTTAGCAAAAGACATCTTATTTGTGAACATGGTCTGGACTCCTTTTATAACATACTGAGCCTTAAACTCATTTCCTTTGAAGTCCCTGGATTTTTATAGCCTGTAAGAATTAAAAAAAAAAAATTTTAAAACCCATCATGATGTAAGGAAATGACTTGTGGTCTAAGAAACATGGAGTACTTCTTTTAAAAACGGTGTAATAAAAAACACAGGAATGTACTGCTCCACTGATGACTGCAGTGGAAGAAAGACTCTTTTTCTGTTTTGCTGTTGTAAAACTCTTGGGGCTGGTGCGTTCTTAGGCTGATATAGTAGCGTTGTTTTGGGTTCCCACTCACTGCCTAGAGCAGTCCCACATGGCTGGATACGGAGTAAGTACTGCCTGTGGAGTTGGAACATGAATATGAAGCATGCTAATGCTAGTATCAATTAGACAGTGACCCAGAAATTCTTGGAAGAATGATTTTTCAGCTATATCCTGTCTCCAGGGCTTATAACCCTAATGGTAGCTCCTTGCAGACTCCTGTGTTGAAAACTGGAACAACTGGGGAGAGAGCCAGGGGAATATGAGGGGGACAGAACTGCAATTCTGTTCCTGAGAGAAACAAACCATTCAGGCGAAGGAACGATCAAAGCTCTTGGATGAATAACAGAACAACAATTTCAGTTCTAAGTGCGCCTAGGATTATGTTGGGCCAAGGTGTCGCCTAGACGGATTATTAGCAGTTTGCTTTCCATAATAAGTGTTGGATTTTTGCAAATATTTTAATGACATCTGTGCATTTTACTAGGCCTCAAGTTCGTGATGATTTTCCAGGTCATACAGCCACCATTTGCATCATCTGATCTCTCAACCTCTTCCATTCTTTTGAACTCTTACAAAGACTAAACTTGCAGATGCAGTTATTGTATAATATTGTTTTCCTAAGGAACCTTTTAATATCTCGTTTCCTAATTAACATTTGCAAGGCGTCAAAAATTAATGTACAGCCTTACAAATTAATTACAAGACCCTTTTATTTCTGAAATAAATATCAGTGCCCAATTGCTAGAAACAGCTGAGCATGTCACTAAACTTCATTGAATGCCAACGTATGAAATGTCTAGATTAGACTACTGCAAAAGCAGAATTGTAAAAGGAAGCTTTTGTCTTTTCATGCTGCATTTGATAACTGACTTTATTTACCCATTTCTCTCAGCTACTTGGCATTGTCTTCCCATGTGTGTCATAATTTTTTCCCTGGTAATTTCTGTTTTCTGCAGCAGCAGCTCTTCATGAGAGTAGCTCTGGTCAGCTTCAGGCATGAGAGAAAATAAGGCATTTGTTGCTCAATTAGATTTTTTTTGTTATTTTGGCAGTATAAATCTCAGAGGGACGCTATGGCTTAGTTTTAGGCTCTCACATGAGTAAAGTACCTGGCAGATATTGTCTAATCATAAGCCTCTCTGAGTCTATTGTTTCAGGTGGACTCTACAAAAAAAGAGTTTGGTGCCCCAGTTTGGTGTGGGACTCCCTAGGTTCCTGAATGCAGATGTATGGAGGGGCCTTTTTTTTCTCCAAGCAGAATGGTGGCCCTTAGGTCCCTGCTCAGCTGCTGTTTTAACGTGGATGGTCTTCAACTCTCATTAGTTTGAGCTTTGAGTTCCCCAGTGACCTGGAAACCTGTTTCTTGCTATTTTGGTAACTGCCCCACTCTGAGCAGCTTGTTCCCTGCTTCTCTTAGAAGTGTTGATGAAACACAGAAAAGAGATGCTTATGCTTTTTATGAGGTCCTTCTCCAGCCAATGTTCACAAACTGTGTTTGAACCCCACACCAGACTCAGCTGTGGCCTAAAACAGAGCCAGAGACAGGCAGTAATGCTCCCTTCTTCCAAGGTTGAATCCTCCCTTAGGAAGGGAGAAGCCCTCTTTCAAAGTCCTGCTCAGAAGACTTCACTTGTGTTAACCAGGACTGAGCTCCCTGCCCCAGAGTAACACAGGAAAAGACCACATAAAAGGATGAGGAAGTAAAGAGTGGTGAGAAGGGTGACAAAGTCAATACAATAGTGAGGGTGGAGAAAGAGGACTTGGTATTTTTCATTTATTAGTAATGGGTTGAGTTTGACTTGTGGCACAAGGAGGATGATGAAGAATGTCAGGAGAGAGAAATCAAGGGGATTAATGAATTAACTCACCAATCATCACTGTAGGAACGGGAAATATTATTGTTGTCATTTGTCAGTCTACCCCGCAGCACAGTAACTTCCCCAAGAAAGTCCAGGAAGGGCTGGAAATGGATACTCTGCTTTGCTGGCTTGTTTTTAATTGCTGTCCTACACACATGGATGTGTTTATTTTCTTATGGGTCCTGAGTAGGATTTGGTCCCCTGAAACCCAAAGGGATATCTGACCCATGCTGTGGTGCTAAACTGGTGTAATAAAAGGAAACACCAGTTTATTGCTGTCTTGGGTGTGGGACAACATGGGGTCTTGAATCTGCTGCTTTCCACTGGCTCAGCTGCAAGCAGGTGTTGACATAGTGTAGAATCACCTTGCAGATTGGGGGGAAAAAAATCCCCCCCAAAAAACAGTACAAGAAAGAGAAACAGACATTAAACTTAACTGATAACCCACAAAATACAAAATTTAAATTGCAAATATTGATTTCCAGGGAGCATCAGGCTGATAGCTGCCATAAAACCAAAGCCCTGTTGACATTTTAGTCAATAACCAGCTCGTATCATCATCCCAGGGTCTCCAGATCGGGACTATGCTCAAATAATTTTTAGCACAGATTTACTCAAATTTTTGTTTTCCAGAATCAGTTCTCCCAAAGAGATTTTAGCAAAGTCTCTTCATATTTGGAGATTTTTTGATTTTTAGGAACACGATTATGGGATCATTTCAGTTGAAGAAGAGCTTTATATTGTCCCTCATATCTACTGGCCAAACCAGAGAATGAACAAATACCAGTGCCTTTTATGTTGATTTTAAAACTTGGTGTTTAGCTGTAATAGTTGTGTAAGGGGAAGCTTATATATTTGATGCCTCACTTGGCTAGTCGGAGGTTTGTTTTCAAGACTTGGCCTGTACTGTGCCATTCAGCTATGGGTCAGCTCGCATTTCATAAAGGCATGTTTCATATTGCGGGTGGGTGTTATCTGCTGGTAATCCAAAAAAGGTAAGATACTCCACCAAAACCTCATCCTTTTTTTGTTGGTTTGGCCTGTGAACGTTGCTTGTTGGATAGACAAAGTGCAAGAGCCCGTACATCAGGTTTTGATAAGTGCCTGTGACATAAAACATGCAAGAGTGCCAATCTGCCTGTTCATTTGCCAACGCTTCCACATAAAGCTTGTTTTTCTTAAGAATTTTCCCAACACGATTTGGGTCTCTGCTGAGTTCATAACCCATTTGGATCCTCCAAGCAGGTATTTTCCTGCCTGCTGTTGTACAGTGGCTCTTACCAGCTGTTGGTCAACTCAAGAAGTGTATCTATGAAGGTGTTGGAATCTAAGTGCACTGACATGTTGAGTATTCCCAAACTGAGATGTGCAGCTGAGAGGGCTGCATTGCATTACTTGCACTTCTGCTGGCTCAGGGAACTCTGATTGGAAACGCTCGGTTTCTGGACTGGTTCCCGTTTTAGATAAGTGTTGAAAAGAGAACGTCCCAAGTGATATCTCCTGACTCTAGTGCAAGCGCTGATCACGTAGGCGTGCAAGTGGGCTGGTTACTGATCTATATTGTATTTTTGCTCCTCCTTGGAGATGCAATATCAGCCTGTGTGCTCCTTGTTTTGCTGCAGCACGAACTTCTGTGCCTAGTTTAAGTGTCATCTACTTCACTCTGCTTTGCTTATGGCAGGGAATAGCCCACACACTCTAGTGAGAGCTGGCAATTCCTGGGTGAAAAGCAGTAACCCACTCACGTGTGGTGAGTGAGAACACCCTTATTTGTGCTGCTGCTTCAAGTTGTTAGCAGGTATCGCTGTCGGGATTAACCTTGCATTCCTACAAATTCCTTTTAATAAATCATTTAAAAGGTAGCTGTGGGCAGGCCGCTCCTCCCTCCTGCTACTCTCAGGGTGGTGCATTCAAGTCACCGCATTAAGAGCTGACCCTGTGATGGACATATGCACACACATATGTTTTTTCTTATTTGGGGTGTGGAAAGAGGGATTATTAGATTTTCTGTTCAGGATTTTTTTTTCTTTTGAAAAGACCTTTGTCTGGAAGTACCAAAAAGGATGAGACAAACTAATTGCCTTCACGGCCCGCTGAGCAAAAAGAAAGCAGTACTCCTGTTACCTGGAGACATTCAAGAAGGCAAGTGCAATTAGTCAGTAAATAACTAAGCTGTACATAATCAGAGTACTATAGACAAATCACCTTAGTCTGCAGATGTAATAGAGCAAGAGAAGCTCTTTTTCCAGAAACTGCATAAGAGGGAAGAGAGAGAAGGCAGAAACTGCTTCATCAACATTGTATGTACCACATTGTCAGCAAACAGACGCTAATTTGGGGTCTTTTCTTGCAGCCTTCCTCCTGGGAACAATGCCATGGGAGGTAATGTGTCAAAGCTTGATCTTACCATTCTGGTCTTGCTAAGGCAAAAGTTTCATCAATTGCAACTTGGAGGGGCTTGCTAATTTAGTCTGGTAAGACTAGAAGTAAGACTGCTTAGGACTCAAGGAATGCCTGAGAGAACTGTTGATAGCTCTTGGCTTCCCCACTGTTCAGGGCTGCCCTGATGCGTGGTGCAGGTCCCAGAGAGCTCTTCCTGAGGATTGCCTCAGCTGCACATGGTACGCCCCTGCCGTGCCTACAGGCTGAGGTGCCCAGCTGCGGGGAGGCAGTGGAGCTCAGCATTTCCGTCTGCCCAAGGAGCTGTTTGCATCAGAAAGCCCTATGAGTCCATCAGGCTGCTGGCTCTGTAGCAAGGCACGCTTCACTTAACCTTTGGGAACATTTATAATTAATGCTTAATTGATTTCCATAATGCAAGATCAACACAATGGCATAGGCCTCTTCCTGTACATCTTTGCTCATATGAACAGTCCTTAGTCACCTTATTTTGTCTTTTCTGTGATGTTTAACCTCTGAGCAAGATTCTTGATGAACTTGCTGCTCATAAAAATATCCAAATGTTTCTTAGCACAGATCAAATGCTGGCCTCAGGCCCCTAAGTATTTCTTTTCCAGGAAGGGTGGCTTCTTTTTATCATAATGTTAATAGGCTATGGCTTTTCCAAGTCTCAGTTTTCTTGCTTGTCTCTGCCCTCTGGGAGAAGGCCACATTCACTCTAGTAGCCAAATTTTGAAAACTTTTGTCAGGTCTTAGAAAAGTGATCCTGTCTAGGATCACCTCTGACATTCTGTTCATGTCAATGTTGAATTTTTCTTCTGTTCTGTGCAACTACAGGAGATTTACCCATTCTGTAATAGATATTGGAATATTGCCCCATTAATCTTAGATTATGCTAGATTACCTTCAGCAAAAATATCCCAAATTAAGCTGCCCAAATCTCACCTGAGAGGTTCTTGTTGAAATCAACCAGAGTTTCCTCAAAACATGCATGATTAAAGGAGTCTGCTGGATGAAGAGTCAGCCACCGTCCTGGAGCCTCAGCCTGGGGAAGAGGGGAGGCCTGCCCATCTGAAATGATGTGGCTGTGCTTCATACCTGCGAGAGCGGGGATGAATACATGAAGTGAAGGAATATGTGGAGAAAGACATTGATAGGCAAGAGGAAGCAAACAGTCCCGCAGGAGACAAAACTGTTGCACAGAGTCAGGGAAGTGGCCAGTATAAGGGAGCATAGTGCGCCTTTGTTACTTGGCGCTTTTGAGGTGTCTTTATTCAGGGCACATTTTAGAACATGTTTCTTCACAAACTAGTTGTGAAATTAGGTCATAAATATAAAACCAAAATGTTTTGCTTTAAAAGGATAGGGATAACAATGAGTTAGGAGGTCAGAAAGCAAAGTCAGCAATGACCCGCAGTGCTTCTTCCTGTCCTCTTGGTCCAGTCGTTTGTTTCAGTTAAGCACAAATGTGGTTGCTCTTGAAATTTCTGTAGTTGTGCCTCAGCAACATTTCTTTCCACACACCTCTAACTGTTCAGCTTTGTAGTTATGTGGTACCTCTTTGCCTGATTTTTTTTACTTCTGAGGTGAAGGAATTGATAAAAGTGTCTGCAACAGCTTAAGTTGACCGTATATCTTACATTTCATGAGTTACACTTTTATTTTCTCTCCTCTTTCTCTCTTTTACAAATTACATTCAAATTATATCCTTGACCTTCTACCTAACACTTTTGCATTCAGGATAGATTGTGGTTGCCTGAGGAGGTAGCTGGACTTCTAGAAATCATGGTCAGAAGAAGAATCTACTATGCTAAAAAAACACTGTTTCCTAGAGCAGGTCAAAGGGAGAGGACTTCCAAATGCACATGATTGCTGAAGAGAGGAGAAACCAACCTCCTGTGAAGCTCAGCAGGGACTTAGCTCTCAGGA
>NW_010224354.1:12570-19849 GCF_000690775.1 Eurypyga helias
TTAACAGCTACTTTGGGTTTTAGCTGTGATTTTAATACCAGTTTAGCCAAACCCGACCACACCAGTTTTCTTTATCTCATAGTGCTTTGGATCCTCTAGATTCAGTGTGTCTTCCTCACTCCCAGAGCACATCTATGAGGGACTCCTGCCAGACTGCGGGTGTAGATTATTTGACCACGTTGATCCGTATGTCTTACAGAGTAATGAAATATACCCCCAGATTCTTGTAAGTAACTGTGGGGATGATTGAGCACCAGAACAGGTTGTCCAGAGAGGTCGTGAAGTCTTTATTGTTGGAGATGTTCAAAATGCAACTGAATACAGTCCTGGGCCACCTGCTGTAGATGGTGTTTCTTTAAGCAGAGGGGCGTTGGACTAGGTGATCTTCAGAAATGCCCTCTAACCTCAACCACTTTGTGATTCTGTGGCATTTCCCCAGTCACAGGTAAAGCTTTTGTGTACTATCAGCTGCTGTCAAAAACTTCGGTGCTAATGACAAATAATGATGGATGATGCTTCCTTGAGTTGGTAGAAGAGAAGCATCACTGAGGGGAAAGACCATGCTATTTTATTATTTTATTATTATTTATTATTTTATTATTTTCAAACATCATCAGTTAAATGTTAGTTTCAGTACAAGAGTGTAATTCACTCAATTCACCTAACCCTAACCTCACAAATACAGTTTTGTGTATATCAAGTATGGCTTGGTAACCAAAAAGGACATTTTTCTTATTGGTCCTTAAAAAGAACAATAGATTTTGTATTAAAAGGTCTTATATTCTATTTGTGTGAGCATGCAGAAACACATGGGAGCCAAGTAGGTACCAGGAACACATCCTGAAAATAAGAGCCTTCCCAAAAGAAACCTGTGGTCCAAATATATCAGTCTTGAAAACTGTCACATCTATAAAGAAATTCCAAATAAATCTATGTAGTGAAAAAAAAAAAAAGGCTACTGCAGCAAATTAACTAGAGGATCTACGTGATAAATCTTTTATCTCAATTTAGCAATGTGTGTATTGAGTGGATCAAGATGAGCATGCTACTCTGATAGAAAACTTGTACATGTGACACCTGTCATCTCATATTAGAAGACAAATGACATTTTGAAGCATTACATAAATAATGGAATCACATGGCCACCTGATCTTGGTTATTTCTTAGTGAAGAGTAAGACATTTCAAACATCTTTTTATTCTGAATTGTAGAGCTATAATTATCCTGAACTGGCAGCACAAGTTGTGAGGGAACATTCAGCTGAAGCTGAGTAGCGCTAAAGGTTTGGAGTGAATTCCTGGTCCATTTGAAGTCAATGGGAGTGGTGTCCCAGCTTAAATGAAGCAAAGATTTTCAACTGCAGTGACTGGGAAGTGGTGCCTCTGGCTCATGTTTGCTAAAGGAGATGTCCAGTCACTATCTAGACAATAGAATTTATCTCTCTGTTCTCATCTATTCATTAGTAAATTCTTCTAAAGCAAACAAAGTTTGGTCTGCTGTTCCTATTTGGATTATCTGCCCAACCTGGGCTTGGCCTTCAAGAGGATGTTTTGTGCAAATGAGCGGCAGAACTAATGAAACTGGGTTTTCTGGTTGTCTGCATCTCCCACACCATCACGCCGCAATGCCACTAGCCTATGCTTCTTCTCCTCTGATTGCTGCTGGGTGTGTGTTCTGTCTAGAGCGCTGTACTGGCAAACCAGCAAGGAAGCATGAGTGCTGGTTGGGTGACCGTGTGCCCCCAAGCAGCATTTGTAACAGCTGAGCCTGCTTTTCTGTCAAGAGGTGGGTCCCAGTTCAGACCTGTCTCATCAATCCAATTGATTTTCATGAAATCTATAAGAACTTCCCAATACTTGAAGTTTGTAGCCCTCTAGCAAATCTGTTTGAAGATGGACAACAGATTTAGAAGATACTTGCAGGGTCAGGTAGGCAGCAGGAAGGTATCAGCTCTATTTTGAAACAGAGTGAGGAGATGACAAATTAGAAGTGGCATCAATTGTTTCCTGTCCCTTTATCGAAAATACTGGTGAATTTAATAGGGATCAATCCTTTTCATACAGGTGTGGGTTCAAAACTTTGATAAAATGAGATAGCCATTCTAATCATGTTATTTAATGAGAAAGAATAATTTTTCATCAAAGTTTAGGAGCAGTATTGTTTAAGGTATAAAACCAATTAGGTTCCTGTGCTCTGAAGTGGGCAGTAAACAAACACTTGTTTGAATGAACTCCGTGTGAATGAGTCCTATAGTACCTATTTGGAATTCAAGTGGCAGCTCAGACCATTTGGTCAAGTTTGACAGCAGCTGATAGCTGAAGTCGGTTGATTTGTACCTGGTGACACCACATGTGGTTGTGGTTCTTTCTTTCTGGAATAAGGCGAAGTGGTGGTTATGGTCTGCACTTTGCAAGACACCTACGAATTCATAGGACTTACCAAATGTATAAAAGAACATGTTTGCACCAACCTAGCATGTGCTGCTGCCAGAGATGTGTCTTCATTGCTCACCTATCCCTCTTTGTGTGAAGGGATGGGTAAAAATGTTTCATCCCAAAGCTGATAGAGGTTGTTTTGAGGATGATTTGCATAAAAATGTCCATCAATCTAAGTTGAATTTTAATGTAAGCAAGGAAAAAGCTGTGAGATCTAGGGCTTAATTTCTAATGAATAGAGAGATTGGATATGATGAAAACAAATGAAACAGTATGCATGTCAAGTTTTATACTTAGTCAAGTTTAAAATAGGCAGATTCAGTCTGATTATACAGCAATAGGAAAGATTCCTCTTTTTGAGACAAGATTTCCCCCTCATCCTCCTCCAGATATCGGCTCATCAGACATTTCAAGCTGGTTGGGGATACACCTTGGCTTTGTGTACGTCAGCTAGCGTCTTGGCTCTGTATGTCAGCTAACATCTCTCTGGCTAGGACTATAGGTAATTCCTAATTTCCTCACTCAAAACTCTGTATTTCAAGTAGTCCTTTTTACTTACCTGCTGCTTAGGCAGCCTATAAGGATCAAAGTGTTGGGATCTTTGTTTTCCTGCCACTTGTCTCTGGCTCAACATGATTAAAAAAAAACCCAAACAAAACCAAAACAAAACAAAAACCACAAAAAACCACAAAAAAACACCACCCCACCCAACCAAGAGTAGTTTTGTTTTGAAGAGGCAGGATTTACAACCCTGGGATTTTTGTCTCTCTTCAGTTCTCATTTTCAGTATTTTTGCTGTGTATCAGATGCAAATTACAGAGAGCACAATATATTTGTCCTGTTAGGCTACATATTTGGTTAGTTATACAGGGATTTGAATATTTTATTTTTGATCACGACACCAAGTTCAAGCCAGTGATGTCCCATTGTGGCTGAAAATTTCCTATGTGGAAAAATTTGCTTGCAATCTGAAACATGGCGGGCTATGTTCTGATCTTAGCTGTATAGACTTAAATTTAAAGTAAAACTGATTCATTTACTGCAGATTTACATCCAGGCAACAGGAATAAGATTCTGCCTTATTTACAATATTGGTCTTAACTCTGTCTCCTCACACCAACTGCTGTCTTGTCACAGAAACCTTTTCCTCTGTTATTCCTGCCATCTGAAACCATTGTCATGTATTTCTATGTGTCCTTCACTCCCTTTTCCAATAGAATTCTCATTTGAAAACATGTATCTTCTTCTTTCCCTGTGGCTCTTAATGTTATCCTGCTGCTCTCGTATTTTATTTAGTTTTAGCTGTAGTATTTTTGGTAGAATTACAAAACTAATATATAGGATATGCTAAAATGGATCCAAGCTCGTTTTCCAAATCAAAATGCTCAACAACCACCTTCAACAACAACACGATAGAGGGGGAAGTTTGGGTTGAAGAAGAAAGAAATGGTGTGAAATAATTTGGTTTTGAGCAATGAAACTGTCAGAGTGGTGTTAAAACTAAGAAACTAAGAGCATTATTGCTGCACTTCAGTCTGTCACAATGCTTTCTCTTAGCTGATAGGTATTCCAAATGGATTTGTTCTATTCCCAAACTTACCGGATTCTGCAGTTACAGTTCCTGTGTACCACATGGCGAAAGCACATCGATCCTCATGTTGGTCTCTATTAACTACATGTATTGAACATATATTGACATGTCAGCTTGATTTTTTCCAAATGTTTTTGTTGGAATAATGAGTTTCTTCTGCTTTTGTGTAATAGTACATCTCTGTTTACACAGGGTTTCTGGACATAGCACTATAAAGTTCTTTTTCTTTTCTTTTTTTGTTTACAAGTCAATACTATTGATGCTTTCTCTTTTTATTGTTTTGTCCTCGTATTTTAGAGAGGTGTCAGCTGGCAAGAAAAAGATCTTGTGCATTGCAACACGTTTCTCCCTCCATGTCTTGGTATGTTTGTTGTTATTCCACAGTAAAGTATTTATGCTCGCTGGCTTCGTTATATATATATATAGTAGTACTTTCTATGGGATAATTAATTCCATGTTTAAAAAACAATGTTTAGTGCTGATAAGCAAATCATTAGAGAAGGTATTTATATTTTGTACAAAGTTCTTGAAGAGGAATTTCTCTGTTAGAAAAGGCAAATTAATCTCTTTTCACACCCTTACTCTCCCATGTTTTCAGAATTTCCAGCATTATTTATTGAGAGGAGCTTGTGGGGCCTGAACAGGGAAGACGTTGACACCCCTTCTCTGAACAAAATCGTTTTCAGTTCCTCCATCATTGGGTAGCTTGCTTATTTTTTGCTATGTTAGGGCTGGATTCCAACATTTTATCCCTAATTTAGCACCAGAAGTGCACAGTGGGGCTGGCTTACCCCAGGCTTTTGTGTGTGTTTCTGCAATGCTGGCATTAGTTTCCTTCGTTGTCTGATAGAGCACTCAAGAAACAAATGCAGCTTGTCCAAAATACACTCCTGATAACTACCCTGAACATACACATTTCACTATTATACTCACATATGTTTTGGCACAGTAGAGAGCTCATTTGGCCTGCTGTATATTTGAGCAAGGAGAGGAACTCTGTAATTTCTCCTTTCTATTCTATGTTTTTATTTATCCATCCTATTGTATTTCAACCCACATAACGAAACCCTAAGCAATATCGCAAATGGCCAAGATTATAATCAATGACTAATATCCTTGCTACAATAAACTTTACCAACACCTAGCACAAGACACAAATAACACTAAAGGCCCTCTCATATTTTGAGGAACTGATATGAATATTATAATAATTGTTTCACAGTTAATGGCACAAAACCTCAGTAACGCTTAAGGACCTCCATACTGGATTTGATTCAAAGCCAGCTGGAGCCTTTCCCTTAAATTAATGTGGTTTAGATTATGCCCCAAAATAGGTAGGTAAAATTTTCATATTCAGTTTGGACTTTTTGCTCCCTTTTGACCTCATTCTTAGCAGCTGAGTGAGAAACACTTGAAGGGGTAACTAACCACTTGAGTGGTTATGAGATGACATGGTTGCGTTAACTCTGTGTTTAGAAGAAGTGCAGGTCTGTGTTTGTGCCTGGAGCCCTCGGCGCGATGCTCTGATCTTACTGGGCAGAAGGAGCTAGCCTCTCATGATCAGCCAAATAATCTAATAATCGTGGCGCTCTGTACACCGTAGCAGATCCATAGCCTCAAATTAACCAAAAAGAGGTGATAAGGGAACAGGTGAAAACAGCCGTTCCACTTTTCTCAGGACTACAGTTAGTTGAATGGAGGTTTTCTTTTCCTACGTGGTATGTGTGTGAAGGGCATGATATGAAGCAACTGATTAAACCTTGACCTATGGATCTAATTACTCTTCAGATTGGATTGTGATCCAATACAAAATCTGATTCAGGCAATGGGAGGTTAATGAGCTCCATATAACCCAGGCAGAGTGAGTTTAGCTGCTTATTTTGTTTGTTTGTTTCTCATCCTAAGTTTTCTCTACAACAGTAAAACGCAGAAAAATGGTTCAAACTCTTAAATAAAGTGTCACAACAGTCAGGTTTGTTGACTGTCTCTACCAGGTGTGAGGTTGGGTGCACGTTGCGGTTGGCATTCAATTCAGCAGTGAATACAAATAAAGGATGAGGCTTTTCAAAGACTTTTTATTAGCAGTAGAGCTAATAGTTACACTCGAATAAAAATTAAGACTTGAGCTGGCACAATCAGTAGCTGACGCCAGCAAGATTTAACAAATGGCCACATTCCCAGGCTGCTTGGAGCATTATGTCTGGTGGCATATGTAGATGAAGGACTGGAAACATTAAAATAGCCGACCAAAACCCATCGGGCAGGGAGAAAATGGTGCATGATCCTTATATCCCAGGGAGACTGCGGGTTCATTCTCCCCTTTAAAAAGCTGGAGACGAGCTATCTCAAGGACAAGAGATTAACTTCCAATGAGGCTTAAGTTTTTTTTCTTTTTTTTCTTTCCTGTTCTTACAGTAAAGACTCATAATCTTGGTTCAGAGAAAGGAACCTTTTAACCCTGTGACTTAAAGGAAGCTCTTGTTTTGGCAGTGTTGAACACAAAGCTGAAAGGGATATATACACAGTAGAGATTATATATAATTGGTATAGATTATAAATACAGAAATTCTAGTAGCTTTGCATTAATTTGGATAATACTGTTTGCTGCTACTTATGTAAGAATTAGAGGGGGGGATTCTAACCAATTTCTGTTTGTGTGGGGTCTCTTCGCTTGTCTCCAAAAGAGTTGCAATTGGCAAAAATCTTGCCCCTCTTACCTTAGGAGTAAAACTTGCTGACTTCAGGGAGTTGAGATTTCATCCTGAGAAACAATGTTTTGGTTTAAAAAAGATAATAATTAAAATAACTTCTGAAGCTTTAACTGTGAAAAATGGGCAGGCAGCAGGCTGGAAATATGTCACAGCAGGAGGTGACCTTACTATTAGTTATCCAGATAAAATAATCAGAAATCTGATGAACCACCCATCTTAACCAACCTGATCTCCTTCTACCAATCTCATCTCCTTCAATGACCAGGTGACCAACCTGGTGGATGAGGGGAAGGCTGTGGATGTTGTTTACCTAGATTTTAGTAAAGCCTTTGACACGGTCTCCCACAGCATCTCCTAAAGAAGCTGCCAGCTCATGGCTTAGACAGATGTACCCTTCACTGGGTTAAAAACTGGCTGGAGGGCAGAGCACAGAGGGTTGTGGTAAACAGAGTGAAGTCTGGTTGGCGGCCGGTCACAAGTGATGTCCCCCAGGGCTTAGTGTTGGGGCCGGGCTTGTTTAACATATTTATCAATGATCTCGA
>NW_010224355.1:0-778 GCF_000690775.1 Eurypyga helias
TTTTTAACAGAAGGGTTAAAGCTGGGCTTTCCTAGTCTGGCTCAACACTGGGCTTTAATGAAGAAGACTGAAGCTGAGCTTTGCTTTCGCAGCTCTCGGGCTTCCCTGGAGAGGATTAAGGCTGCGCTTGGCTTCACAGCCCCGGGCTGGGCTCTCGGCGGGCGTGCAGCCAGCCGTGACCTGCACGGCTCCAGGGTTTCCTCGAGAGGACCAAGGCTGAGCGTGGCTTGCACAGCGTAGAGCTGGGCTTTAACTGAACAGCTCGAAGCTGGGCTTTGCCAGAGAAGCCTGGAGCCAAGCAGGGCTTGGGGGGGCAAAGCTGGGCTTCCTTAGACCGGATGAGCCCGCTTGCACCGCGCCAAGCCGGGCGCTGAGACGATGACGTCCGAGCTCGGAACTCTGCCAGCAGTGCGCTTCGTCGCCTTGACGAGCAAAGCCCAGCTGGGAGCTGGGAAGGCCAAGCTCCGCCTGAACATTCCCCGTGAAACAGCTTGGAGGTCTGGACCAAAGCCTGACCCCAGGCAGGATCCCATGAAGAGAGTGAAACAGAGCTGCAGAGAGCCGAGGGTCCCAAGGCAAGCACAAAGCTGAGCGGCAAAAACACGACTCTGCGCCGGGAACAGAAAGGCTTCGCGTGGATGGAACAGCTCAGAGCAGGGTTTCCAGGTAACGCTGGGGCAGTGCATGGTAAGCAGGGTGCTAGGCGGAATTTCTTGAGGTTATTCCACCATGAGCATCGCCAGCCTGGCTCTCAGCTGGGCTGTGCCGGGGTCTATCC
>NW_010224356.1:0-548 GCF_000690775.1 Eurypyga helias
CCGTTCCTGGTCACCTTTCCCTGCGGGATGGCGACGGGAAAGCTCCGGATGAGCTCCCGGGCGAACGAACCCCCTCGACTCCCATGGGGTCCTCCGAGCCCCGGCCTGGGCTCCGCACGGCTCCGACGGGCTCCACATGGAGCGTGGAAGCTGCCGCCGCCCCACACACCGGCTCCAGGAATTCACCGGGATCGTTTCTCACGGATCTGCCTGCGAGGGATGAGCTTTTCCTGAGGTTTGGCCACGGCGGATCCTCCATGTCGCAGCCTCCGCAGCCATTGGCCTCTTCCCTTTCCAGCCTCTGCGGGCCGAAGTCTCCAAGCGGAAGGAATTCCGGAATGGCCGTAGCGGGAAGAGCATGCCAGCGTGCGGAGTGGCGTCGGGTGGCTCCCGGAGCCGAGGACAGGAGAGAGGAGCCAGACAAACCTCGGCAGTGGCACGAAGCGGCGGAGATCCAGGGATCCATCGTCCTAGGGATCCGTCGGCCCAGCGTAGAGCTGTCGTCCCAGGGATCCGTCGGCCCAGGGAGCCGTCGGCCCCGCGCGGAG
>NW_010224357.1:0-895 GCF_000690775.1 Eurypyga helias
AAGGATCCGCCGACCGCCTCCCAGCCGGCCTGGGCAGGGGCACGGCAGAGACCCCCAGCCCCTCCCCGCTGCCCTGCCCCGTAGCCCCTCACCCCAATGCGAAGGGGCCCACGGCCGAGCGCAGCCTCACGCGTGGGGCTTTGCAGTTGCTGTGGCCACGGGGTGCCACGACCCAACCCCACTGGTGTTTTGGGGCACGCTGTCCCCCTCACGAGGAGGACGCAAGACCACGGAAGGGCAAATCCACGACAGCAAAGCCCCCACGTTCATTTTGCTTCTCCTGACCTTGGCAGAGCCACCGCCTAGATCCAGACCATGGGACCGAGGACATCACCAAATTCCTTGGAATTCAAGGCTATTTTGGAGGGCCTGGGCACAGCAGGAACGCCGATGTCACACCGTGCCCCGAGCACCAGCGTGGGACAGCACTGCTGAGCCGTTCAGCTCCCCCAGCACCCTTCACCCAGGGATGTGACAGTTCCCATCGCGACACATTCCATCAAAATAGCTCCGTAAAAATAGAAGTAAAGGACATGATTGTTGTGCACAAGCCCCAGCCACCCCCAGGCTCCAGCTGTCCTTCCCCACCACACCGCCATCAAATTAATAAGTACAAACGTTTGTGACCGCGTTAATGCGATGAGAAAACTAATAAACCGCTAATCCTGCATGTTAAAAACGACAATCGCAGCTCGATCTCACTGACGCTACTCGCGTGGCCATGAGCTCGTGCAAATCAATTTGATAGAAACAGGCTCAAGATACGCGAGTTACAGCCTGTTTTTCACACGAACGGTTTACGCGCACAAGTGTCTGCCCTCATCTTGCTGCTTCCTGACTCCCCTGTCAACTCCTTCACTCTGTTTGCTAAAAATATCAGTGCTACGTGGCAGGA
>NW_010224357.1:911-1370 GCF_000690775.1 Eurypyga helias
GGTGTTTGTCAGGCCTCGGCTCCCTGATTTTAGGCAGGACTTGGTGATATTGGGAAATGCAGGCACTTCAGCCCCATTACCTGGGGTGCCAGACGGGATGGGGGGAGCAGCTGAGGAGCAGGGACAGCAGCCGGCATGGGAAATGATAAAGGGTGGGGGAAATAAAACAGTTTGCTCAAGGTGGAGCAAACAGGTGGGGAGGAGAAGCAGCCTGATGAGACGGAAAGGAGCAGCTCCCACACAGATAATGAACAACGGGATGGTTTTCCTGCCTGGGAATACCTCTGATTTATGTTTAAGAGAGCACTGTAAGGAATAAAAGCGGGGAGAAGGCACCTGGTGACAGGGGTGACAAAGCTGTCCCGGCTCCCCAGCACGGTTAACGGCGGCGGGGGCTGAGCTGCAGCCGGGGGGCTCCGGTCTGCTGGGAAGGGGATGTTTGAAACGGGAGTGGCTGTG
>NW_010224358.1:0-1488 GCF_000690775.1 Eurypyga helias
CTACCCCCTCTCTTTTCCCTGGTGGCTGCTTCTTGGTGGGATTCTCCCAGCCCAGCGTGTCCACCTCGTCCGCTGGCTCTCCCCGGCGGCGCTTGGAGCACGGTGGGGATGGCAGAATGCCTGAGGGATAAAGTTATGGACCACCCGATCCCGAGAGAAGCTTTCCTCTCCGTACTCCCCGGCATTGCCTTCCAGCGCCGGGGCTTCTCCGGCTGCCCCGACTACTCCCCGGGAGACCGAGCTCCCCGCCGCAGGACGGGACACTCCCCCCCTCCTCCAAAAGTAGGGGGGATAGGGCAGGAAAACATTGCCAGGCTACCTCCATAAAATCTTTCTCTTCTCTTCTCTTCTCTTCTCTTCTCTTCTCTTCTCTTCTCTTCTCTTCTCTTCTCTTCTTCCTCTTCCTCTTCCTCTTCCTCTTCTGGTGTTTGATGCCCACTCCTCCCAAAAGCCTTCATTTTGAAATGGGATTGTTGTTTTCCTGGAGGGTGGCTGGTCAGAAGTCAGGTTTTGCTTGTGGGTTCGCTTTTTTTTTTTTTAATTTAAAATCTAATGCTGAAAGACAAAGAGGTAAATTATCTGTCTCAGCGTTAATGGTACGTCAAAGATTGCAAAGCCCAGGCGCTTTCTTACTGCGAAGAGGATGATTTATAGAAAATTGCAGGCAGAACACTTGCACATTCTGGCAGCTGTAAAGACAGTCCCTCCCTCTTCCTTAATGTTCTTTTATCAGCTTCTTAGGAGGTGCTCGCTTCATTTGTCTGCATGAAACCAGTAGTCTTAGTAGGAATCCCCAGTTTTGATGTTTTTTCCCCATTTCCTTAAGAAGGATTCTCTAAATCCCACAGTGCTCCTTCTGCCTAGACATTATCCTTCCTCCTGTTTCTCACAGCACTTGTTTGGGGCGAAGAGGGGGGAAGCAGAAACAGAGGAGAGGAGGAGGGAAAAGATCTTTCTCCTGTGTAGTGATTACTTTGCACGGCTCAAAGAAAGAGAAGATCTAATGGGAGAGATCCTGCCTGTGTGCTTTGTACTCACACCAGTCTTGTGGATGGGAAGATCATAGAGTGCATGGGTTTAATACCTGACTAGTACCTGGGCGACTGATTGTTGTCATTTTATTTTACTGCTATCGTTTGCATTTCTGCATGTGGTCTTCAGCTGAGCTGGGATAGTTGAGACAATGAAGTTCTAACATGCCTGACCTCTCCCAGAGCCAGTAAAATCTGGACTCTTTCAAGAAGATCATCTCAGCTTCACCACTCTCATAAAACTTCCTCGGAGCAGGGGAGGGATCTCCCCCTTCACACGAACGAGAGCTTAGTGGTTCTAGTCTCTCATCCACCCATGCAAATTGCAGCGCTTGAGGGCTTGAGAAATCCCAGTCATGTTCCAATACCAGTCATGCCCTTGTGCTCAAATTGATTTTGCCTCACTCCCTTGTATTGATTTTCTGAGTCTGCACATAACCCCTAATCCCGCCCCCCC
>NW_010224359.1:0-351 GCF_000690775.1 Eurypyga helias
GGGCTTGGCAGTTCCCTGCGGGGTGAGGTGAGGTTTGGCTGGCCGCAGGGTGAATGGTCACGGCCTTCCCCTCGGCCTCGGAGAAGCTGGGCAGCCACGATGCGACCTGAGGCGATGCTGGGGAAGCAGGACGGGCTTTCAGGCCTGCCCAAGCCGCCATTTCTCCACAGGTGCGTGGCTGTCTCCACCTCTTGCACCTCTCCGCAAGCTTCCTCTCGGCTCAGTAGAGACTCCTCACCACAAAATCAGCCTCCTCCTGCTGGGTGCTGGTAGAGGCATCCCTCCGTGCACAAGCTTGCACAGCCGTCGGCGTTGGTCTTGTGAAGAAAGCCGCGGGCAGGCTGGGGGGGG
>NW_010224359.1:382-7039 GCF_000690775.1 Eurypyga helias
GCTTTCCAGAGTCGGCTTGCAGCGGTGAAGACAGGGCATCAAACCATCTCATCAGCAGGGAAGAGCAGCCCTGGCTCCTTAACGTACCCACCTGCAGCCAAAGTTTGCGTATGCGTGGGTATTGGTCATGCCCAGCGCTCACAGAGAATATTCAGGGGCTCTTGCGACAGGATAAAACTGTCCTTTCACAGAGAGACTTCTTTAGGAAAAAGGTTTCCATCACTTTTTATGCAACAGGCTCATCCATTTATCTCAAGCCACGGTTAAATTTATTTCCCTGTCGTGGAGTGTGTGATTTAAATACAAGCCGATGGATACCCACACACCCACAAAACTACGAAAAGATTTCAAGGGGCATTTAGATCGACTGATGTTAGGTGTAAAGAACCTACTTTCCCTAATTCATCTACGATAAGCATAGGCACGACGTAAAAGCCTGAGAGGAAGTAACTCTCAACTTCTGGTGTCCAAAATGAAAAACAAACCAAAATGTTGCTGCTAGTTAACTTTCATCATCTATGTGACCAAGAAAATACAACTTCCGCACAAGGTATCCCCACCCCACGCGAATGTGGAGCCTGAGCAGCTGATTAGGGTTGCCACTCACCCTATCCCCCTGTCGTCCCCAGCCTTCCCGCCTTCCCTCAGCTCTGATCAACCTGCGCTAATCCCCTTTTCCGTACGCTCGCGGGGCTGTGCAGCGGTTAGCGCTGCACAGGCACACTGCCATCTGGAGTACTGTCAAAAACCTTCAGGAAAGCAAGATAAACACTTGCTGAGGAACTCGGACTGTGTTCTGGACAGCAAAGAGTGAAGTATTTGAAGTATCATAAAGATTTTCCAGGCTGTTTTTAAACATTTTAATTTGAACAATCCAATTTCTTAATATTCTCCTGTTTTAATAGAGGTGTGTCCAGGTTTTTTTAACTCAACTGTTTTATTGGTGTCTGTAGGAATTTTTTTTGATGTTTCGGAGGAGAGGGGATACACACGTGTGTGTGTATGTCCAGGCTAATAAGTGAAGGTCACTGCATTTCACTACCACACATCAACACAACCTGTTCCACATCTCGCAGTGACGTAGCTCAGCCCTTCCTTCGAATGCCAAGGAGTTTCCCGTGCTGGGTCCTGGTCTGTGTGACTCGTCTGGCAGCGAGGATTCAGTTTTGTGACCCGTCTGGCAGTGAGGATTCGGCTGCAGGCAGTGCTGCCATGGAGGTGCTAACGTACACAGTCACACCAGAAGCTCCTTTCCCCTTCATCCTGTAAGGTACCAGCTGACACAAGTGGAGGTGTCGTGGCACTGGGCTTGGTTTGAATGAAACAGGTAATAAATCCCATGTGGTAATACAGAAAATTACCCTGTGAGGAGGTTGCAGACGATGGGGGAGTTCTGAGGAGAGGAAATGTGCGGCGAATCGCCCTCTGCTCCGAAATGTCTGCTGAGATCCTGGGACTGAAACTCTGGTCTCACTTGCTGCCTACATTTAACATCTGAAAAATCTTCTGTTGGTGAGCGTTTTACCAGGCTTTTTTCCCTTTATGACCACAATGTCTTAAAAATTTAATCACTGAGAAAAAAAATGTCATTTCTCCATTCTAATACAGAGGAGAAAGTAAAGAAATCCACGCAGCAGGAAGGAGTATGGAACATTTGGAAAGATGTTTTACTCATATAGCAGTATTTTGCACTTATTATAGAGCCTCTGATCCAATGGCCTTAGATTATTTTATGAGTTATGAGTGATCTTTGGTCTTTTTGTTTCCCACTCCTGATGAAAAAGGCTTTGTCTTCATTTTTCTGCCAGAGTAAACTGATTCACTGTGATTATGCTCAAATTGTAAAGCCAGAAACAAACCCACGACTGCAGCTCAGGTCACTGCGCTCCCCCACTCTCCGTGCCTTCTTTTAGACCCATCTCGCCTTGTGTCTACGTATCCAAAAAAAAGGACACAGTCCAAACCAGAGTGATTAAAACCCACAAGTCGGCCCCCATGATCATACGATAGAAATTGTAAAGAGCCCAGATAACAGGAGGATGGGCGCGGGATAAACTGACAGGCTACGTTATTAAACCCTTTCAAGCACACTGGATTATGTTTGCACATAACACACCTGCTGTGATGCTAAGGACTAAGATCTGTCTTTGTTAACGTGCCATCCAAATTTCATCAGGAACATATTTTTCATTAAAATACTTCAGCGGAGCCGGTCTCAGAGGCATCTGGCTAGCGGCGGATGAAACGCTGGGTTCCTTGCCATTAAAGTTGGTCTCCCTGGAGAGCGAGAAACTAATAACAGAAGGGACAGGAGAAAGAGGGAGCAGACGGATACTCATTTAGCCCACAACCGTAACATTGAGAACAAAATGAATTTAGACACCGAAGGATACGACGAGAGAGTGACCTTTAATTGCTGATCTGGAGCGTCAGCCACGGGTATGATAAACAAGCGTGGAGCATGCAGACAGATCCCAGCTAGCCACATCGCTGGAACGTTACAGGCAGCCATGACAGGAAGGTGAGGTAGGGAAAAGCATCCTGGCCTGTAAAAACAGGATCGCTTGTTTTCCAGCTGCTGACAGCTGTGCAGAAAACACTTGCACGTGTAGTGATGGGCTGTGGGCAGCTGTCTCCTGCTTGGCCAGCCCAGAGCAGCCACGATGACTCCAGCCACGAGCTGAATCCGATCTGCCTGATTTTATCCAAACCAAACTAAGGGAATTTGTAGGAAGGGCATCGCCACCAAGGCTGTGTTGGTGGTTTTCAGTGGGCATAAGGTGGTGTGTTGGTTTGTGGCTCTCTCCCCTGCCAGCACAGTTGGATTGGGAAGAAAATGTCTTTTATTTCCCGTTGGCATAAACCCAAGATCCTGTAGTAGCACATACTGCCTGCAGACCACCAGGTGTGAAAGCAGAATGGCTGGCTACCGAATTCCCTCTCTCCTCCACGCAGCAAGGAGAGATGCGACATGGTGTTTGATCTCTATCTGTGCAAAATATGCTTAAAGTCTCCTGTTGCCGATATTAAAATGACCTTAAGCTTCCTAACTGGAGGAGTAATAATATCCTGACTCAGGAAGAGAAGCATGAAGGCAAGAGAAATCTCTATTTGCCCTCATCTGCAGTGGCAAAGAAGAATTAATTGTGAAACCCCCAAGGTGGTGCTGGCTGGGATACAAGCCCGTCGTCTGTTCTGGATGAACAAAGTAAGGGCTCAAACAGCAATGTAAATATTTGGTGGTTTAGAGGGAAACTTCAGAAAGCTGCAAACAGGGAGAAACTGAAACGTCCTTTTGGAAACAATACCTCTGCATTGTTTGGGAAAATTTCTCAAGCTATTAAGAAAAAAAGTTGCCCTGGCTGAAAAAACCTGCAGTCTTGACTGGAGAACTGACAAGAATACTAACAATTTAACTACAGAAAGCATTTAAATTAATAAAAATAAGTAGGAAAAAAAAAAAGGTAAAATTACCATGAATTAGTAGAAATCAGAAGCCAAATACCAGTAAGGAACTTGAAAAAAGACGAGCACTGCTGCCAGCGATGTTAAGTGATAAAGATTTTTCTGATTTTAATATATATTTGAAAGAAAAGAATGATAACTATCCTACTATCTACTGCTACGTGAAAAAAAACCCTGACTTTTCAATTGGAATGCAAAAGCAGCATAGATGTTCAATAAATATTTCTGATCTGTTTTGGGGTGGAAAACAGATGATAGCGCCACGTTCCAGGATGATAACAAAATACTTTCTGTTCCAATGCAAGGCTGAGAATGTAAAATAAGAGCAGCTCCACCTAAACAACTCAAAATCAGCAGCTTTGGGTAAACTTACATGCAACAATTCATCGTATTTCTCCCATCAGTTAGTCTAGAGATGCTGTGGAGGTTTCAGACTGCCGGATGAATACTCATGTCTGGGGGTTTACTGGTTTGTAAAGTGAGAGCAGCCCTGGCTGACAGAGACCCGTTAACCTTCCCCTGCTTCTGGACACGGGGATGGAAAAGCTGTAATAACAAGGGAGACTACAATCACCAATGCCACTTGACAAAGGTTGGTGGAAAATGTATTTTAGATAAAGTTACAAGTTTGGTGAGTAAAGGTAGCAAAGTTATAATGTAATAATGCTTTACATTTCCATAGAACATTTGGTTTGGTAACCCCTGACATTTCTACCGAGGACACTTCTGCAGAATTAGGACAGCATGCATTAAAGGGATTAAATGTTGACTAATTGGTCTCAAAATGTCCTTTTAATGTGTCAGCTTCACGCAGGACATATTTACCTAAAGATTTAAGCATGGATTAGGCTTTAGCAATTTTAAAACTTTTATCAGAGAGCTAAAAGAGGGTGTAACAACATCACTGCTCAAGTTTTCCGACAACACACAAACTGGAAGAACAGTAAGTCCTGAAGACAGGTCACTACCAGTGAGCAATCTATGAGTAAGCTGGGCTTTAGCAAACAATAGGTATTTTCATATAGCTCCCCTAAAATTCCTTATCTAGGAACAAAGACTGCAGGACACGCTTTATAAGATGTGCAGCTCCCTCCTGGGTACTCATTACTTTACAAAGATCTGGAGATCACACTGAGTTGTTGGCTAATCCTGAGCTCCCGCTGTCACATCAGTGACTTTGTGCTGCTGCCCACAGGTTTTGAGCAGAGAAGGATGTCACCTCACTTTTACAAGTCTTGCCACTATCCCACCTGAAAGTATCATGACCAAGCACAAGAAACGTGGCCTCGATCAAATTGCTATGAGGAAACACAAAACTTGCAGGAAAATTAGGGGAGAATATGGTGTCTTACCAAAATAAAGAGATGATCAAGTGAGGTTCATCTGTCACTCAGAGAAATAATCACATAACCATGGCACGAGGGACAACCCCCAAGGAAGCGAATCTGCAGGAAAGCACCTGTGAGCTGCTGGGGAAGCTGCAGGGCAGGCTTAATGGGATGCAGCCCTGAGCCCTTCTGTCTACACTGTTGGTTAATAACCCCACTGTGGTTCAGGATTTTATGCTGTGCTTAGGAAAAGTCACCCACCAGGAAACCAGGCTGCAGTGCACTTAGCCTAGTGCAGTTTTACAGGTGACCACCCTGAAACCACACTTTTCCACTACCCATAGGAACGAGAGTCCAGCAGAAGGCTGATGCCTAAGTCACATTCGCATCTGAGCTATGTGGAAGGGGAGCGAGCCGAGCACGAACGCAGGCTGAAGCACGTTTGCTAGCGTGGGCATGCAGTCTGTAAGGGATGGAGTATAAAAACCAGGGAGATAAATTACCTCTGCAATTAGTACTTTTGCAACAGCTTTTCTTGGTCCAGTGACGGTGTTCACAGTTTAAGGTGGTTATTAGGTAACTATAGAAAATCTTGTCAAGAGCAGAAAATAGGACAGTGTGGTGAGCAGAAGGACTCCCAGTAATTTATCTAAAAAACAGTTACATTGCAGGACACCAGGCACAAAGGGAACTCACCCTCAATAGGGGACTTACTAAATGTGTCTAGAAGCCGAGGCTAAACAAACTCTGATTATGTAGACTGAACACATTTTTACAACAGGTAACAGGCACTGGCATAATTTGCCAAGAGCTGCGGTGGGATTTCCCAGAAGTTGAAATCTCTTGTTGTTCCTAAAAGAGTTGTTCTACTTCAAACACCAATTAATTAAGGGAAGTCCTACAGCTTCTGTTACCCGAGGGGTCAAGTGAGATGGTCATAATAGTCTCTTCTGGCCTTGTAACCTATAAATAGAATCCCAGTGGAAAAAAAATTATCCTTATCTTGGGCTTTCCCAAAACACTGTGGAAAAAACAATAGGAATGCAGAAAGCTCAGAAATAGTCACTTTGCAATGCCTAGTTCACTACTTCTACCAAAGAGACCAAAACATTTTATGATCTTATTCCTGAACGTCCTTTAAACTCTTCCTCCTTGCTGTCAGAGCTCAGCCGTACCCAAAACACCCATTTGCAGAGCCGTTAGCCAGTCAGTGTTTGGTAATTGTGACAAAGGTTGGGAGTGAAGTTGGTGGGAGTTCTGTCATTCCCATTTAATGGGTGGATCACACCAGAGTATCCTGGCAATGTCAGGACACACCTCAAATTCTCCATCCCCTGTGAAGTGAAACTCTTGGGGCAGGAGGGGGAATTATGCCACACACACACACCAGCTGAGTCTGGCTGAAAGAAGAGAGGTTTCTCAGGTACTGTGTCAAATAGTGTTACAGGTAGGCAATGTTTGAGAAGAACTCTACCTACATGAATTGCATCACTGGAACAGCCACAGAACAAAGGCCATACCAGCAACAGACACAAACTCACCCCCTGCGACTGCGCTGCCTTTATTGCTCTTTGCAGAAAGAGTACTTCACACAGCATGTATCCCCTCCCAAATTTTTTGGTTAGAAGGAAATAATAAGTCCCATCTCTGAGTTCCTGGCAACGTCCTGCATGTATGAAGCAAGGGACACAGGAGCACCAATTTGACAGTTGACTTCAAAACCACAGTGAAACAGCACTTAGATTATTTCAGTTTCCTCCTTTACTCACTCCCCGAGATCATTTGGATGATCATAGAATCACAGAATGGTTTGGGTTGGAAGGGATCTTAAAGATCATCTAGTTCCAACCCCCCTGCCATGGGC
>NW_010224360.1:0-217 GCF_000690775.1 Eurypyga helias
GCGCAGCGTCAGCCTGAACGGTTGGGGTGGCAAAGCCCTTGGCAGTGTCATTGGGAAGCTGAAGGAGTGTGGAAGACAGAACCCTTCCCTCACACACACGTCTCCCAATGCCCCGGCCAGCCTTGGGCTCTGCAGTTGAAGGGGATGTCTCCTTACTCTGCTGCCCCAGAGATGTGGGGACATGGAGGTGTTGGTCACGGCCGGCTGAATATGAGCC
>NW_010224361.1:0-1430 GCF_000690775.1 Eurypyga helias
GCTTCCTCCCCGTCCCCGCTGAGAGGCTGGACAATAGCGGGAAACGCCTGAGATACACCCCACCCCCCCCTTTTTGTTCCCTATATTAAATGGGTAGAGTTTATGTGGGAAAGGGTATGAAATTCTGGCCCCGCTTAGCATGGAGCCGAGGTTGGGGGCTGACCATGGAGAAGGGCATCCTGGAAAATTCCCACGGGGGCAGTTCCTCAGGTGAGAAATATCATTAAGCTTGGTACTCCAGCATCCCGGGGGAACTGATTCCCAAGGGTTTTCCTGACACTAGCATACACGACTGATTCTGTAACGTGCCGTTTTCTGTCAGATAATCTAGTTTAATCCTTCTCTCTGTATTTGGCAATCCCACTCATCTCCTCAACCCAATCCCTAAAAGCTCCCAGGGAAGTGGGTCAGCATCTCCAGATGATGCTTCTAGCAGACACTGTGAGTTTCTGCACTGCTGGCTGACTGGAAGGCAGCATTGTGACCCTTCAGTTTATGCACATACTGAATGAGCCATGCTTCAATTATTCATTCTGATGCTATTGCAACCTTCTGCAGTTTCTCTTCTCCAGGGACATGATGTGTAACAAGACTTTGAAGTACTTTGCCAATGAGGCTGCGATCCTATCTAGGCATGTGGCAGCTGTTTGCTTGTCTAGCCTTTCTTAAGGGTAAATTTATAGCAGTGAAAGGTATGTCAAGGAAGAATAAGGATTCCCACTAGGGCAGCTTTACCCACTACATTCCTTCCGCTCCCATCTAAAAAGCCGTAATAAAGCTGAGACCAGAGTACTGAATGGTTAGGGGACTAGGCTCTACAAATGGGTTTCCTATTTTCTGCTCGTATGAAGCAAATCCTTCACAGTTCTCCATAATGGAGAACCTATGGCTACAACATGGAACTGATTAAAATCTGATAATTTGTCAGTGTGGTAGACATTTGCTGCTTTGTAGATGAAGAAACAGGTGCAGAAATGAAATGCATTGGAACCAGAGATTTGGCAGCAGAACTTGGAATCCCATTTGTTGTTATTTATGTTTTACTAGTGTGATCATCTGTCCATTGTGCTGTGCTCTCCAGAGAGTGCTCATTGATAAACTGAGAACCATTCATATTTTCCAATTACAGGAGGCTGGGTGATCCCCAATGGCAGCAGCTATACTTGTGGAAATAGAGGATAACTATACTGTGACCTGTAGTCAAGTAGGTGTATGGTAGCTTTTATAATCTCCATTTTAATAACAGGCATGTTTCCAAACAGCAGCAAGGCCAATTGTTGATCCCCAGTTCTTGGAATACTCACCTTGTATCAAATTGCTGAGGATACCAAACTGGGAGGAGTGCCTGCCACGCCAGAAGGCTGTGCTGCCATCCAGTGTGACCTGGACAGGCGGGAGAGCTGCGCGGCGAGAAATCTAACGCAACTCGG
>NW_010224362.1:0-406 GCF_000690775.1 Eurypyga helias
GCACCCCCCCCAATTGCATGCATAGGGTATGTGTAGTGTTCTCATGGGGGATATAGGGGGTGTGCGTGTGGTGTCGGACGTTATAGGGCCCATATGGAGTCCTATAGGGGCTGTAGGAGCCTATAGGGGCCTTTACGAGGCGTAATAGGGGTGTAGGGACCCCCCCCAATTGCATGCATAGGGTATGTATAGGGTTCTCATGGGGGATATAGGGGGTGTGCCTGTGGTGTCGGACGTTATAGGGCCTATATGGGGTCCTATAGGGGCTGTAGGAGCCTATAGGGGCCTTTACGGGGCGTAATAGGGGTGTAGGGACCCCCCCCCAATTGCATGCATAGGGTATGTATAGGGTTCTTATGGGGGATATAGGGGGTGTGCCTGTGGTGGCGGATGTTGTAGGGGCGAT
>NW_010224362.1:600-1418 GCF_000690775.1 Eurypyga helias
GGAATCATATAGGGGCTATATGGGATTCTGTAGCAGCTATAGAGTGCTGGAGTCCTATGGGGGCCTATAGGAGCTTATATGGGTCATTATAGGGGTGTAAAATCACCCCCAATTGCATATTATGGGGCATATATGGGGTTCCCATAGGGGATATAGGGAGTGTGCGTGTACTGTTGGATGTTATAGGGGCTATAAGTAGTGCTGTAGGAGCTATATGGGATCCTATAGTGGCTATAGAGTGCTGTAGAGCCCTATAGGAGCCTGTGGGGGTCTATAGAAGCCTTTATGGGGCATTATAGGGGCGTAAGGACTTTTCCATTGGATATTATGGGGTATCTATAGGGGTCCTATAGGGAACATTGGGAGTTTGCATGTGGCGTTGGACGTCATAGGGGCTATATGGGGTGCCATAGGGACTATAGGAGCCTATAGAGACCTGTAGGGGCCTTTATGGGTCATTATAAGGGTGTAAGAACTTTTCCATTGTACATTATAGGATACATACAGGGTTTCCATAGGGGATATAGGCAGTGTGCGTGTGGCGTTGGACATCGTAGGGGCTATATGGGGGCCTATAGGAGGCTGTAGAGACCTGTAGGGGTCTTTATGGGAGCCTATAGGGACCTTTATGGCACATTGTAGGGTTGTAGGAACCCCCCCAATTGCATACATAGGGTATATATAGGGTTTTTATAGGGGATGTGGGGTGTGTGCGTGGGGTGTCAGACATTATAGGGGCTATATGGGGTTCTATAGGGGCCCTGGGGGCTGTTAGAGGAGCGTTATGGGGCACTGTAGGGGATGTATGTTCTCACCAC
>NW_010224363.1:0-10738 GCF_000690775.1 Eurypyga helias
GCGCTGCGGCGGTGCGTGGGAACCCCGCGTCGCCGTCGGGCAGGAAGGATGCCAGCCGTCGGGAGGGGCGTTAGCGGGCACCTCAGCTCCAGACCTTTTGAAATACTTGGGATTTTCTCCTTAGCGTAAAATCGAACTGTAGTTACAGCGGTTTTTTATTTACTCATAAACTGCAGCTGAATTAATTTTATGTGGCTTTTCTCCCTGTTGTGATTTTCCCTAATAATTTAAAAAAATCAGCCAAAATTTTAGGAAAACTGTGTGTTGAATTACAGGTAATTAAACCCCAACGTGACTTTCTATTAAACCAAGTTTGAGGTATATCAAGTGCCCTGTCTTTAAGCTCTGGAAGCAGCAAGTGTTCAGAAAGAGCTTCTGTAGGGACTTCTGTGAAAGCTAGGCCTAAAAATGAAGGAAAATCATCGTCCGTGTTGTGAGCTTATCGCTGAAGGAAAAAAAAAATCACAGAAACAAATAACCTTTTCTGTGTCAGTGTATCCTTTCTGTTACTCCACTGATAAACTAGTGCAGGGGGTGGGGGAGGTTCTACCTCATCATCTTTCTTCTCCCCCTCCCCCAGTAAATTCCTAATCCTGATAAATTTTCTTCTTTTTTTTTTTTAATCCTTCATCTTCTACTAATTTTATAAAGGTGAAGTTTACAAAGAAATTTTAACTTAAAAGCTGAATGGTGTCTTCCAGGAAAATATGACTGATTTCACTTGTAAGCAAACTGCAAAATATCATTTAACTTCATTTGCACAAGTACACAGTGCAAGATGAGGTAGATTTCTTGGAACTGATTACTTCTGTGTTATTTCCTGCTGCTTTTTTTTCCCTGGGTAATTACATAAAGTCAAGAGAAACACCGTGGAATAAATTTTGTGTGTGTATGTGGGGTGTGTGTGAGAGCACATAGCAACCATCAGGTGCTGAAACAGAAGTCACCACATTCTTCTTGGATTATGCTATGTCTAGAAAAGGACGAATGAAAATCACAGCATTTTACAGGGTCGCAGAATTCAGGTTGGAAGGAACTTTGGGAAATGTTTAGTCCAATCCCCACCTAAAGCAGTGTCAGTGCTAAATTCAGTGTAAATGTTAAACTCAGACTTGGTGGAGTCTTTGGTTTTAGCCCAGTTAGGCCTTGAAAAACTCCAAGGGTTGTTTTTTTTTTCCTTATATGCAGTCAGTATTTTCTGTTTCCATTTTTGAAAGAAGGAAAATGTGAGGCTGGAGTGTGGGGTATTTGAGTAATGTGTGGTGGCTGTAACTGGATTTCTATACAGTCGTATGAGTTCTTTGGCACCTTAAAGAAACACTTGAAAATAAGTATTTGTTTTTCATGAAGGACACAAACAGTGTGTTTAAGTGATGCTGGGAATCAGTGTAGATGAGCTGTAAGTTGTAATTAATTCTAAGAATCAAATAGGCTTATTTTTTGAATTTATTTGGATATATTTGTTTCACCATAGGGTGAAAAAGCTGTTTTAGTATTTACATTTTTTGTTTTCTTTTAATGGGAGACGTGGATATCTTGTAATTAATTTTTTGTACTATACCTTTAATGAAGATTTTTTTATACTGTGATGTTGATGGTAATGTACTTCAATTACTTAAGGTATAGTTAACTTTAATTTTACGTCTGAGCTAGTAGAAAATGAGACAGTTGATCTGGTAATTAAAACCCATATAGTGTCAAAAATCATTACCCTTTATCTTTCATTTGTGCATGTGTGTATGCATCCTGTGAGATGATGCAATGGTCTAGTTGAACTGACTGCTGTTAGTAGGAATGACTGTGCTCGCGCTTAAATCCGTTAGTTCTCATTGCTTCAAATTTATGAACTTCTGAAACTGTTGAAATTGCTGATGTCACAAATGAATGTCAAACATTTACTATCGCTGAGCTCTTGAAATTCCATAGAAGTTGTTTTTAGAGAAAAGAAATAGTTTTTTGACTGCCAGTAAAATTTTAGAATGTTTTCCTTTAGTTGCATCTTACTAGCTTCTCTAAACCAAAATAATTTTATCCTTTCATGCTTTGATCTTAAGTTTCTGGTTTGCTGTGCTCAAACTGAATTTGCATTAATTGTGATACTTGGAAAGAAAATGAGATTTTAAGGAACTCGTAGGATTGGCTGTGTTCAAATATGAGAAGGAGGAATAAACTGAAAACCACTACCTCAAGCTGTAGTACAGGTGTGCATGGAGCTCTCTTTGTTAGACAGTTGTGAAAGATATGGAAAACACACTGTGATTAACTGTTTCTGAAACTTGATGGCTAAATTATGGTTCTTAAAGCTGTGGAGCAACTGAAGCTTCTAAATACATGCTTTTCTAGAAGTCTGGGTGTTTGCAGAAAGATGTCCATGATTTGGTAAGAAAGGCACTAATGCTGAAAGATGATTTTTTTTGGTTATTGTCTGTTCTGTTGGAAAACTGATATATGATTAAATGCCAGAAACACATTAATGTAACTGGCCTCTAAACCCAAAACTGTTTAAGGCAGCTCTAATCAGATTCCCACTTTTTATTTCCTTCAGCGTCTTATTGTGGCCAGTGGTGGTGTGGCTGTGTTTTGATTTGTTTTATAGTAAATTTCCGGTAGGACACAAGGTACAGGCAAGAGCAATGTATTCAGGCTGTTCGTCATTATAGGGGTGCTGTGGCTTTGGCATGGGAAACAAAAGGAACAGGTTTGGAATGCTGAGGCAAGAGCTATCATGTGCCCATGCTCTCCAAATATTCACCTGGTCCTCTCTGCTTCAGTGGATAGAATGGTATCTGAAGCTGGACAGATTGTGAGATACAGAGAAACACGCTTTCAGCAGTGAAGGTCACTTAAGTGCTGGATCAGTTTATTCAAGAGTGTAAGGAATTCCTCATTAACAACAGTCTTAAAATCCAGAATGAGTGTTTAAGAGGTGTAATTAACTGGAGTAAAATTAAGAGATTGATTTTTAGCCTGTCTTTTAAACTCCTGGGTGTTCATATTTCCAGGTTTTGTTGCTTAACAGAACTAAAATGTTAATTAACACCAATTTTAACTTGTATTGAGAGCTTTAGTACTATTATCATAGTAGTATTCTAAAAAAAGATAGATGTATACGTATCTCACATGGCATAGAGCAGCAGGAGTTTTCTCTTGAACAAGTGTCTCTAATGAACTTTTCTCATCTAATTTACCTTTTGAGGAAGGCTTTTTTGAAGTACTCTCCTTGGATGAAACTGTGGTTGGTATCGTTTAACTGACAGTCAGGAGTGACTCGAGTTATTAGTTCACTTTTCTAATATGAATTGTTATGTTTTTTTTAAGGAGAAAAGGAGGTTTATTGCATCTCTTATTACAATGCTGAGTTTCAAGAGGGTGTGTTGTAAGCAGAGCTTAGAAGTAAACCTGCTAGTACTGCATTTGCAAACAGAGTATGTTTTCTTTGAGGTCTAAGGAGTCATTTATCATAATTATTTTTGATGTATTTTGTGTTCCAGACAAGTTGTTATTTTTAAGAGAATAGTTTCTTTTCAATATGGATATAAATTTTAAAGGAAGACTACCCTGTCATAGTCACTGTCATAAGGAGAAGTTTTTTATAGAGTGTCAGCAATCACTGGAATGGTTTATGTATAGACTAAAACTCTGAAATAAATTAATTTTCTCTTCATAACTTGTGTCAGAAATGGAGTAAATTTTACTGCTAGTTTTCCAAGTCAAAACTGGCAGTAACACTCTGTTTCATTGGGCTGTGAGCAAGTACAGTATATTTTCTGTCTGGATACCATAGGAAAGCAAAGTTTTTGAAACAATGTATTCGTAAGCTTACTGTCATGTCATGCCAAAGCACCAATGGGAAAATTGCCTATAGTTACACATGCAGAATGAAATCAGAGGAGCACCTCTTTGTGTATGATGTGGGCTGAGGTCTGACAAGTTAATTTCAAGTTGTTGTGACACTTCTTCCAGCTTGGTTAAAATAACTAGTATTTTGTATATCCAGAGAACTACAGCAGAAATAGTTTCTGCATCCTCAAGTCACAGGTGGCAAAATGCAAGGGAGCTGCATTAACCGTGTTTAACAAGGGTGGCATGGCAAAAGACCTACTAATCTTTGTCGGCTTCCTCTGCATCCTAAGTAATATTCTGCTGAATTACTTTTATGTATAATTTCCTCTATAAGAGTATGTCATCAATGCTGTTGGAAATAAAAATACAGATATTCTTGATTTTTTTTTTTTTTTAAATGGTTATCCTAGCACTTTTCTGGTCTTCCCAGCTGTGTAAAGTTAGGAGGTAATGTTTTTGAAAACAATAGCTTCATAGTGTTCCCTTCCATGATGCTAGTTCTGGCTTACAATACAAACTTAAATTTATACGTAATAAATTCTCAAAAAAAAAAAAAAAAGGAGGACACCAGTGCATTTATAGAAAGAGATCTATATCTTTTACATCTTTTATATATGTAACTGGGCTTTTTTGATCCTGTAGTTCTTTGAACTATATCTCTTTGAAGACCGTAAGTAAAAAAATATATGAAAGCAGATACTTCAGGTATATTTGGGAGATAAAAATAGCATTTAGAAAAAGTGTACTTTGCTTGAAGTGATAAGAAATCCTATTTTGAATGAGGAAAGAGAATCAGCTGTTACAAGGTATTGCACATGTCAGTTTTCCATTCTCAGTACCCCAGTATTTCTCAGTGCTTTCTCTTCCCTCTAACAAGCTTCAGCCTTTACTGGAAAAGAAAGAAGTTCTGAGAATGTTTATTTAAGTTTGGAAACTTTTCTGCTGGCTTAACGTAGCAAACATCAGACCCTGCATGTGTTCTTAAGTATTAATAGATGAGTGAGTTGTTTAAGGTATGTTTACAATAAAATGTTGAGCACTAAAGGCTTTATAAATCACTTCAGAGTTTTCACTGGCAGGGATGCAGACTCCTTGGCTCATTCTGCTCCTATAATGCTAGAATAAGAATAATTTAGGGAATTTCTGGTAGAAGTTGCCATTTCCTTAAGGCATCATTCTCATCCATTCCAAAATTCAAGGAATGCAGCAGTGTTTTACGATTGTTACAAAAATAGGTGTAATCAAGAAGCTGAGGTCTTTCCATTCCTTGTGCTGCTGGTAAAGTCAGGTTTCACCAGTATCTTCCTTAAGTATGACAGAGATTTCTGTCAATGTATTTCTATAACTCTGCAGTGGGTCCTCAGTGTATTGTGTTTTATCTAGGTGGGATGTTACCAATCTTGCAATACTGTGATGTAAAAGATAAAGCAACTATACCAATTATATACGTAGATAATTTCCTTGATGGCAGGGTAATATAAAAACAAATTCTGAGTAGTCTCCCACATTGAAAACTTGTTGTATTTTAGAGAACTGCAGATGAAGTCCTGTCATTACTGGCTGCGTTTGAAAATCAGATGGTGTGAAGGAAGTATTGAGAGCCATCAGTTGGCATTATAAGCACCAGAGTGTTTCCAACTTTACTTACGTAGTGCAGTAAGTAATTAGTAATGTCTGACTAATGCAGTAAACTTACATCAGTAGCTCTTGGACAGCGTGCTGGGGTTAAGAATTAAATATGCTAGCACAGGGCTCAGTAAGAAATAATTCCCCCAAATTAATGTTTCCTTAAAAGAATCAAAAAAGAATTTGCAAAGATCAGGAGGATGGTGGTTATTTTTGTAAGGCTCTAAATTCCCATAGGCTGATGCATACTTGATGCCTAGATGATACTGCTAGGGAAGACTAAAAAAAAAAAAAAGCCAAACAGCAAGCAAAATAATGTCTTTAAATAGTCTACTTCATGATTTATACTTGACATTCAGTGTAAGAAAAGTAAAGTTCTTATTAAATATTTGATTTATTTGTAAGTAAATAGCATATTTCTAAGTTATGTGTGTCATGAAGAAATATCAGAGGCAAAAAATATTTTGTATAATGACAGTTCTTACACAGAATATATTACACGTGTCCCCCAAAGATGGCTTTTCAGCTGCAGTCAAAAGACTGCTAGAACAGGAAAAAAGCGAACTCCTCCCCTTATCTCATTAGTCATGTGGTGGTTTCATGGGAAGAGGTTATCAAAGGCTATTTAAAAATACCATAATATCTTTGGTAAGATTTTTTTCCTTCAGAACTTTCAATGAGACTAGGAAATGTTAGCTACCCCCTGGATTCAGAATGAAGTAGTGCTTTCAAATACTTGCAGCCTTCAATACTTAATGATATACTGGTTTTGTCAGATATTTTATGAACTTGAATCTCCTACAGTGGTTGTTCAGAATATAAGTCCAACAGCTCTGAAATACTTCTCAAAATTTTCCCAGAGGCTCCTGTTGTAATGTTAATATAGATACCAAATATTATAATGTTAATAAAGATACCAAACCTCTAAAAGTTTCCAAAAACCAACTGAAAATTATTTTATACCTTGTAAGTAGATAAAGGTGCTATCCCTGTTTTCGTACTATAATATTTCTAACCATAAAGTGTTCATCCATTTGTAGGATTCAATCCTCTCCCCAATATATTGCTACTGTTTTTGCTATTGTTACAATTGTCCAAGTACTGGACAGGTTCGACAGTATCTGTTTCTCATGTTTGTTGTTTTATGTTTTGTCTTACTCATAAGTCTTTAATAGGCTTTTAAAGAAATACTGTAGGATGATACACTTTTATCTGTACCTAAATGAAGCTGCAGCTTCTGCAAACTTAATTTCTTTCAGCACTGACAACATAAAAATGATATAAAACTCAGTTTGTGTTTTGAATTCAGTTCTAGAAGGCTCATTTTTTGCTACCCTGACCCCCAAGTTGAAATTTTAACTAGTACACGGGTATTTTCCCCCAAAGACTGCAAATATGGAGCTAATGCTGTGTGCTTAAGAAGCCAAGGATGCTATGAATTGCACTTCTGAGTCCTTTTTTTCTACTTAAGTACCACTTTGCAAGGAAAATTACACATAACTCCGTTTTCAATGAATTCTTCTGAGACTGATTCACTTCAGTGCCAAAAATCTGTTCATCTCCTGCTTTCTGCTACAAATGGAAATAAAGCTGTCCAGTAACAGGAAGTTATGATGCTGGTTACTAGTCTCCTTCCTTTTGAAGAGCTAGGAAGGTTACGCCAGCTTTAGAAGCTCTTGCACTGTCAATGGTTTTTACCTTATTCTATGATACTAGTTAAAAATACTCTGCATTTTGGGGGCAATCATGTTAACATTCATGTGGGAAGTACATTCTTTCTGGTGGCATTGTAAAAACATGTATGAAATCGGTGATCAGAATTGATGTACAGAGTTACTGCAGCAGTTTTTATCCATGGCAAATGTTATCTCTGATTCCCTGGTGAACACTGGATAAATCAAAATACAGTTTTTCCTTAGACAGTTTTCTTGAGCTGGAATATATGACAGTGGATGAGATACTATAAAACTATAGATCTTTGTTCTTTGTCATTTTGAAACTTAGGTGCTGTGTGATCTGGAGGTATCGTTACAAAACTGAGGTACAATCCTGAAAGCATGTTGTCTCTGCATCGTCAACGTAATGAAATAGGGTTTTGTTTTTTTGCTGTGGGACATAATGGCAATCAAAGGTAGAAAAGTGACTTTCAAATATACGTAAAACAATGAAGCATGTCGTAAAATAAAAGTCTATCAAATAATTAAAAATTAAAATATTGAGAAGAGCAATGCCAAATTAAATATTCCAATTTGAAACTATGAGGATATTGTTACTGTGAAACACTTCTCTGTTGTCAAATTGAGTTTTCTTTTGTTTTTACCTTTTGTTCCATTAAGTATGTTAGTGTTTCAGTAGGAGGAAAATAAGAAATTTCTGACAGTGTAGAAATGGTGATTTTTATTCTTTCGTAACCTTATTATGGATACTATTTAGGAATGTTGCCAGTTAAGGGTTTTAGGACTGCTAGAGTCCCTTCTGCAACCTTAGCATCAAACCTGACTTACTTGCAGTGTCCTGTGATCCACCGTTCCTCACATACGTATGTGGGGCTCTTGTCAGGGCAGTGACTTGTGTATGACAAAGTTAATTTAGAGTTCAGAACCATGTGAAATTACTAGTATAGTAGAAAAGGGAGTCACTAGATTGTTTGTGAAAGAAATAAAACATGAACAAAATTGTGCTATTTTGCTCTGTAATGGGGAGGTGAAGTGCTTCAGACGTTGTATTTGTAGAAGGAAATTTTCAGGCCTGTGCTATACAAGATGCTGAAAGCTGTATCAAGAATAATAAACTCAATGTGCAGATTTTATGATCTGGATTTTTTGCCCATGGAAGTTTGACTATCATTGTGTTTTGATGAATTTTTTTTAAGAACTATTTCAAACCTGCAGTTTTATAATGAATCTCAGAAGACTGAAATTTTGTGACATCTTGTTTACCTGATAAATGATTCTCTGCAACACGTAGTCATTGTTTGTGGAGACTAGGTGTTAGCCATGTGTGAGACTGATCTGGTGGGCAGAACCCTCTCATGAGCTGAAATACCACAGATGTCCACAGCTGTCAGTGACACTTAAAGACTTGAGGTTGTTAATTTTCACTTGGGGGAGAACAGGAGAGGGGAGGAGGGAGAGAGAAAGGGAAATAAAGTCATAAGAACAATGGTTGCTCTTGTACTTCTGGTAGCTAAACTTTTATAAGGAACCTCATCAGCAAATCTGGATGAGTCTTACAGAAGCCAGGTCACAGCTGAAGTTTACTCTGACGTAAGATGCCAGGTAGTCTGTTTGTAAGACAGTTAAATGTGCCAGCTAATGGCAAACGTGATAATGGAAAGGTGAATTGCCAGGTAACTTAGATCTGGTGGCAGACTATTAAAAAATGCATTCAGTAGTGGAGCAAGGCCTGGTAAGTTTTTTTTCTTTGCTTCAAAGATACAAAGATTCCCGAAAGACTTGAATACATACATACAGGCAGTTTGTGCAGATGTGTGCAATCGGGACATTGGTGAGGAGGGAAGAAAAAACCTCGGCTGTTCAATTTTGCTTGAAACCATTCTCATGTAAAAGCTGAAGAAAGACCCCAAATGACCCATTTCTTACTTCTCCTTAGTTATTTGCTGTTTCATGGGCATAAAGGCCAACTTTGTAGGGTTTTACAGTCTTAGGAGAAGTAGAGAAGAATGTGTGATTGATCCGCAGTGATAGGCAGCCACTAGTCCTCTGGTAGATGATGTGACAGCTGGTAGTAGCTACTTACTTGACAATGATTTTAAATTAACGACATCTGTGGAAAGTATTCATGTTACCAATTTCCAGCCCCTCATGTTCTGACTTTTGGGTCCCTTAGAACTGATTAAATGGAAATAGGATTCGTATTTTACAGTCTGTCGGTAAGTCCATCAATTTTATAGAAGAGGATATAGTTTCTAAGAGGCATTCACTGACTCTGGATTATACTGATTTTCTTAGCTGGCAATTACAGATAGTGTATAACAGAGAGGGGAGCAAGACACCATCATTCCCAAGCCATAATATTGAAGGGGAGATGAAAAGGAATTATACTGGCTTTAAATAGATTGAATTTTTGTGTGAAGTGAGTTGGAGCTTTCCTTGTTGAATGATTTTTCTGCAATAACTAATCTAGTTGCTCCTATTCTGTTCTGGAGCCAGTGTGTTAGTGACTGGACGCACTGCTGGGAAAATGGGTTGTCTTGTGTTTTTCATGAAATAGGTACCACTTTCTATCTCACTGGGTAGTTTGCTTCCAAACCCCGCAGTGTATCTGCAAATAATAGTTACATTGCTGTATTGAAAGATGAAATATCTTGTTTTTAGGCTTATTGGTTATGAATACAGAAAATAGACAAAATGGTTAATATGCTTATATTCATACACAGAACAAAGTGCATTTAAACAAAGAGAAAGTCTGTCAGAATTCAGAACTGAAAAGACAGTAGTTCATTTTAGCCCTGTTGCTGTAATAACAGCAGACACTTTATTTGGCATTTATAAACCCCATTAGATGAAATATCTCAAGTAGATTGTCATCTCAGCTACGAAGGAGAAATTAAATGAGGTTGATTAATTAGCTGACCATGTGGCTCAGCAACCAAACATGAATGTTTGGGGAGACATTTTAATTTCATTTAGAAGTAAGCTGTGGGGTTTTTCCGTGTTGTTCTGAATTATGAAATTCAAGAAATACACCAAATGCAGGCTTGTATCTAACTCAAAAGCTCCAAAATGAGTTGAAGTTGGTAACCAATTAAAAGCGAAATGACAGTTTGCTGCATAGAGCAGATTGGTTGTCTGGATTATAATACAAGAATCAAGCTTGAATGAACCACATTAAGCCCTATGTTAGGCTTTTGATTCTGTATGTCTGAAGAATTCTCTTTGGTATTTAATTAAACCTTTTAGTGTGTTTTATTATATAATTAATGATGTCATTGATGAAAATGAAGAATATTATTTTCCTTTTATCACTTAGCAATTGAGTTTTGTGTGTAATTTACTGCTCCACCTTTTATTGTAAAATAGATCAAGGGAGGTTTCCATGGCTGTAGTGAACTCTTTACAGAGTGAGTAGCCATCAGCAGAGCCAGTGCATTAAAAAGAACGATGACAAAGAAAGTTTAATTGGCTCAGTAACTTGGTTGCAAAATGTGTTTGAAATGACAAAGGGATCAGTTCTGTGTTACAAGTTCAACACTGAAAAAATGTGTCAGATATCTAATTACAGTCTGACTGGTTATATATATATAATA
>NW_010224364.1:0-3586 GCF_000690775.1 Eurypyga helias
GAGTCCGGGGAATTAGTCAGGGATTTTCCTCGAAAAGTAAAGACAAGCAGAAAAATACGACGCAGCTCTGATCACACATGGGGAGTGTCGTTTCTCATGACAACCAAAAACTGAGCATTCGAAACTAATCAAGCTTTGAAGAAGTATGGGTGTTTGTGGGAGGTTCACCTTTTAACCTAGAGGTTCACCTTTTAATCATACTTAATGATAAATGCATGATTGTTGGAGCTGGCTGACACTTCTACCTGTATTGTGCAGCCCAGGAGATGGAGATCGAGACTGCAGAGGAAATTGCTATTGTGGGCATAGGATGCAACTTTCCCGGAGGTAAGTTTTGCGCAAAAGCAAAGCAGGCTGCTGAGTGAGCACTGAAAAGCACGGTCATTTATTGATGGTGACATGGAGGAAAACAACACGTTCCTCCCTCCCTTCTGTGGAACTCAGTGCTTTGCTACTTGTAGGATCTTTTTAAGAGGTCACGCTGGGGTAGTCACTAATGGGTTCACATTTGTCTGCTGGCAGACGGACCTGCAGGGCTGGCAGTGGGCAGAGCATTGAGCTGCACACATGAAACTCGTGCAAAGGAACGGAATGGCTCTGGGATGATCTGAGCTTTTTGCACGTGCACTGGCCAGATGATTGTGCACTGTTGCAGGTCTATGAATCCCGAGGGACAGGACAGCTCGAGGGCCTGTCGCTATCACCAGCTCTGTCTGTAATATAAATAGTTTGGGTCTTACTAAAAGAAAGCTTCCTGCTGTATTAGCGTATAATAATCCAGGGAGTGGAATACAGTTCTGTCCTTGCAAGTCAACATTCAGCCCTGAAGATGACTGTGCTAGCCTCTTCCTTTCCTCAGTTTCTTTCTTGCCCTCACCACATCTGAGGTCCTGGCTTCACTTTGTCCAAGATTCCACAGGTATATGTGGTACAGCAACACCTGTGTGGCCCATAGCTAACTGTGAGCAAACATGAATGGTTCTGAATCAAGTGCCGGTAAATACATAGCCGCAGTCTCTTGCCCCAGCATTCAGTACGGATTGGCACAAGCCATTGGTTGGTCCAGACATGCCAGTACAGGGCCTGTCTTCAGAGACGAGCTGTTAAACTGCCCCGTGTCTGTCTCGTGTCTGAGGCCGTCTGCGATGCTGGACTAACCGTGGGAGGGCTGAGGTGGGAGCGCTGTCCGGCAGTCACCGTTACTGGCTGCTAGCACGTCGCAGCCCAGCGCTGGCCCCGTCAGCTGGAGCTCTGCCGGCCAGTGCGTGGGCATGCCACGGGTTAGCACCTGCAAGGGACTGTTTCCAGAGGGAGTGTGGGTGCAGCTGCTCTGTATGCTGGGGGGAGTGGAAGCTGGGAGGAAGGGAAATGTGTGGATGCCATGCTAGCTGGTTTTAGGGCTAAGAAAAGCTCCTAGACATACCCTCAATTCCCGGAGCTGGAGCTCTGGATCTCAACCAGTAAGGACAGAGTCACTCACAATCCAGCAGTGAGGTGTTGGGCTTTATCAGGACTTTCGTGTCTGATTTTGATGCCCTTCTAGCGTTAGGGACAAAGGCTAATGCCTCTGGCATTTTCCTGGCATTTGTAAGCTCAGTCTGTCTTCAAAGAGCTGGTGTCCAGAGGCGACCTTTTGCTGTTGGTGGAGCTGCCTGCAGAGTGGTGCTGTGCAGGTCCAGAAAGGCCTCATCATGGCCGTGTGGGCATTAAGGTCGTGATGCCTGTGTGTAGTGGATGCAGTGAGATGGTTGGGAAATGGGGAGAGCAGAAGGACAAAGGTGGGGTTCCTTTGCTTTTAGGCAAGGAGGGAAGGGATCAGTCATGCCTTTCCACTTTCCTCTCAACAAAGAAGGATAATTTCTTTTTGTGGTCTTTCTGCTTGAGCAACCTAGATTAATATGTAGGAGTTCCTTGTAACTGAGTGTGCATTTCTGAGTGTATGTGGGGAGGGGGAGCACATAATTTAATCTACTTTAAAACCTTTGTTCAACAGGTGATGGGATTGACAATTTCTGGAAAGTCCTGGAGGAAGGCAAAATCTGTGCAGTAGAAATCCCCCCTGAGAGATTTAATACCAAAGACTGGTATGATCCAGATAGTAACAAGCCAGGAAAAATATGCACAACGCGAGCTTCTCTTCTCAATGAGTAAGTCTGTTACTGTGCTGTGCACTGAGTGTTTTTGTATTTAGACTAACGTGTCCAGCCTTTCAGAGGGTGCAAGGCACAGGGAGAGCTTGTAAATGGGACCCAAGAACCAGCTTTCTTTTATCTCACATGATGAACATGCAGTTGTCAAAATGCAGGCATTGCTGGTGTGTGACATCGATGAGCAAATTTAGTTGCAGGTTGTGTTAAGCACATATGTACATGGTTGGGAACACATATGACCTTTGATTACATAATTAAAGATTAAGTCTGAGATTGGTCATTTGCAAATATGGAACTACTTTGAAAAATTTTTTAAAGTTAAACACAACACATACATAAAACACTTTGAATTTATTATTGTGGAAGTATGGGCATCTCTTGGAAGCATCTGAGCTGATCCTGTACTTACTGGCTTTAAATTGCAAAGCACTGGTCTCTATTGCCTTAAAATAAATTAGAAGACAATATCGGTTTAAAACTTGTTGGCCAAGATCACATTAGAGAATAGGGAGTCTCATTCTGCAAATTTTCAGTAATTGAACACATGTGTACATACCCACCATGTGTCAAGATGTCACCTGTCATATGATGGGAGTGTCTGCGTTTTACATATACAGAGGTACACGTTCATTATACATGAGCAGGTATGTACTCGATCTGAGGTGGGGTCTACCCTGTCACGTAATTCGTACTGTCTATAGCACTATGGACTGTTGAGGAAGGTGGTGGAGTATGGACTCTGAGTGGTAAGAACTGCCTGCTGTGTCTCCTTCAGTTTAAGCCTGAAGGTTAGCTGGCTTTGCTGGACCTCAGGACCTAATCATGTGCTTGTGGCAACAAGTAGCTCTAATTCACGTGCAGGTGTGACAATTTAGAGACAAAATAAGGAAATCTGGAATTGCTAGGTAGTCAAGAAAGGGATCATATGCTTAATTTGCGTATTACGCTTGCTTGTAAATCCAAAATGTTCATATTTATGCAATAATCTTGCTTTTCTCTAGGGTCATACTATCATGTCTTTAAAAAAACCCTTTTTCTTATTCTGAGTCATTCCTCCATAATACTGAAGGATTATGTATGTACAAGTATCATGTAAAAATAATAGTGTAAAGAGAAACCCTGGAGGAGCAAACTACACTATGCATGTCAGATTATCCCAGAGATATGGGTACAACTGTACGGGGGGCATGACTAATGTAAAGAATAGCAAATTAGAGTAAGATCAACATAAGCATCTTTTATTTTAAATCCACATGCGTCAAGCTGTAGATGTTTGTTCACATGAGAAGTTCACATGCATAGAAGTAATCTTATTGGCTTTAAATTGTAAAGCATTGGTCTCTGTTGCCTTAAAATAAATTTGAAGACAGTATTGGTTTAAAACTTGTTGGCCAAGATGACACTAGAGCAGAGGGAGTCTCATTCTGCAAATTTTC
>NW_010224365.1:0-16557 GCF_000690775.1 Eurypyga helias
CATGACCCCAGGATCCCTGTGAGAGGAGAGGAGCCAAGGGAGGAGGCGACAGGGCACTGGGGTGGTGCTGGTCCTCCTCGGGCAGGACCTCGGGGGCTGTGGTACAGGGGTGCGATGGGCCCACTGGGGTTTTGTCGTGAGAGGCCGGTGTCTCGGGCGGGTGGCTAGGCCGTGGGGCAGCCCCGGGTGATGGGCAGGAGCAGGGCTGGCTGGGGGAGGCCGGGTAAGCGGGCTGGCTGATGGCAGGGTGGAGGGTACGAGGAGGGTATTGCCGCTGCCTTTTTGCTGCCTTGGCTCGGCCCAGCCACACGCGTTGGGGGAGCCATGCTGAGCCCTACCCCTGACCTGCAAGGGAAACCGGGGAGCGACCCTGCTCGTGCACTGCGGGGGAATGGGGGGCAAGAGGTGAGCCTGCTCCTCAAATCCTATGCCCACTCACCAGTGTTTTTTATATGTTCATGGAGGGGAAGCAAGGTCAAGTGCAAATCTTAGGAATGCCATATTTTTGGTGGTCAAAATGAGGCCGTTCCGTGCAAAGGTTGGGAAGTTGTGCTTGTGTCCCAGCTCCCACAGCGACGTTCGGCTGGTCACGTCTAGGTGCCTGAGGGAGAGCTACGTCAAACCAGAGACCCGAATCCTCTCATCTCTGTATCCCCCTACACCTTCCTGCCCTGGCATCTTTCTGTTTCTCAAGTCAACCAAAGCCTTTTAGCCCTGAGCTTGCTCTTTTTATCCCAAATCCGCCCTTAATCCCACCTGTTCCACTGGGTTTTCAGAAACCTGAATGCCTCATTAAATCATTTCCAGGGAAAAAGGCAGTATGAGTTCAGACATCCGAGAAATCAAAACCAATTTCTCTTTTCTTGCATAGTTGTTCTAATCACTGGATTTGTATATATAAAAAGCAATGTTCTTGAGCCTATCTTTGAATGTCTGTTTTTTTTTTTTTTTTCCCAAAACTCGGTGAAATTTGACAGTATTTAGTGAATCTGAGTGTATGAAACTTCAAAAGTAACCTTCAGAAGTAAAGAATCGAAAGTACAGTTGGGAAAAAGTATACTTCAGCTTAAAAGTAATAATTGGGCGGGGGGAGGAAGGGAATTTCCCTGCCTGATAATTCTTCAGAAACTTTGATAATTAACATTATTAGGCATAGTTAAACTAAAAAATAACATGCTTTTACAGCAAAGGCTTGCTTTCTGTGAAAGGCAGAACCAGGATTTTTTATTTCCCTTTCTTGGGAGCTCTTCTTCATTTTTCCAGTACCTGTCCTCAGGTTCATTTTACATGCAGTTTAATATTTGTAAAATAATAATTTCTGAGCATTCTGTGTTTGGGTTTGGTGGGTTTTTTTTTCCCCCTGTAAATGCTTCCCTATGCATATAATGTTTTACTGATTCTGCCTCCCCTGTTGAAGGTGGGCTTTTTAGAAGTTTTGGGTTTGTGTAATTGCCTTTGAATATCTGTCAGATTGTTTTGCTTGCGTATTTTTCTTCTGCTTTATTTTGGTGATTTTTCCAAAACTTTTGCTTAAAGAGCCAGCAGCTGAGTCATAAGAGACTGTCAGAGTAACGGTCTGTTCAATACTCTCTTGAAAACCAAGACATGGTTCTTTTGCTCAAACAGGTACGTTGCCTGTGATCATGTGAAGGAGCGTAAAAAGGAACTGATATTTAGGTGCTTAAATGCCTTTAAAAATTACCCTCCAAAGTGCCACAGTAGAGCTGTGACTAAGGTGCTTAAAACCAATGCACAGAGCCCAGTACAGGAAACAAATGCTATCAGCTGAAAGGGCTAGACAAGGTGAAATTTGCCCTTCTGAATACTTGTGATAGTTTGGGCGATGAAACATTACTTTTACTGAACAGGGGAGTTTTGCGACAGCTGCCATTTGGGTAATTTTAATCATGTTACCGAATCTTCTTGAACGGGCCTATCTGGAGTACCCTGGCTAGGTGGAGCCGTTTCTGTGGAACAGAAGGTTCATTTATTAACTTAGCCATGAAAGGAAGCCAGGATGTGCTGTCAAGCTCCATGTCTGTTACCACACTTACAGTACCTGTGGTAATTCAAATACACCAAAGCTGTCGCAGTAATCTTACTCGTTTTATTGCCATTCCAGCTTTTTCGTGATCAAAATATCTAATACAAAGACAAATCCCGTGTTTCTGGGTGTTCTCCCTCTTTCTGATCTTTCTGTGCCTTTCTGCAGTCCTTCTGTCTTGGCACAATATTGTTGATGGGACAAAGAAGTGGACGACAGGAAAGAAGCAAGAAACTAGAGCTGGCGCTAAGTGAGACCATGAAGGCAGGAACAGAAGTACAGAATAATAAAGAGGAAGTCGAAGAGCCAAAGGCCAAAGACCAGAGGCCAACATCAGTCTTTGGCGTGGCAGACTTAAAAAATGGTAATAATGTCTTGTCTGTTCTTCACTCTCCTATTCTCTGTTTTTAATGCCTGCTGTTCCATTCTCTGTCCTTAGGCGTCATTTTCTCTTACTCGTTCCCTCTTCACTGAGGAATATACAGACAGTTCTCATTTTGCCCTGCCAAGTAACCAATTTAGTTTTTGGGAAGGGATTACATTAGGATCTCAGAGCTTTTACCCCTTTTAAGTCCTCAAATTGTCCATGGCAGTTGCAAGATCTAGATGCTGGCCCTGTCTCTTTCCAAACACAGCCAGTGTTGCTCCTGGATTTGCTAAACCATAGATCGGGCCCTGATTGTTCTGCAGCATCACTAGATTGGCCTCTGAAAAGCTGTCACTAGTATTTCAGGGGTACGTACTGTTCTGTCCCAGCTCCAGCCCACCCTCACCACCAACTGTGTGCATTTCAGAGTTGTTCTGAGTTTCCAACCCATGTCTCTCTCCCTTTGGTGATGACCTCAGAATTAACACTAATTTCTGATCACGATGACTTGCACCTCTGTGGGGCACAGAGCATACTGTCTTTTTGTGTGCGGTGTGAACAGCTGTGACTTGCTTTTTCCACTTCTCTCCAGCTAGTTCATTTCTTTGAAACTGAGAAAAAGAATACCAGGGAGAGGCTGAAGGGGAAATTTAAGCCAGTGTGGTGGATTGCTAGCATGTGGTCCCACACATAGCTCTTCATTTTGTTATTAGGCCTGGCTGTGTAAAAGGCTGAATAAAAACCCTTGTGCAGCCAGCCTTTGTCTTCTGGGTTTTTTAATTTTATGTTTAGATGTGTTATGAGGGGTCTGAAAATAGAGGAACTGGGAGACATCTCGGTATCATAATCCAGGCTTACTTGGATTTTTCCTGTCAGTTGCTAAACAAAAATAAATGTTATCTGCTGGAGAAAGACGAGAGTAGATTGAACACTTTCTCAGATCTGGCCAAGATGCTGGGCCTATGCACAGAATGGCTGGATATGGGCAAGAGGACTATGTCACTTTCAAATAATTTTCACTTTCTTTTCTTGTACCTATCCCCAGACATCATTTCCTCTTTTTCTGTGCCTACAGGAGCTATTGGACTGTACAACGTTGGACAGACCTGCTGTCTGAACTCTGTGCTCCAGGTGTTCTTCATGAATATACACTTCACTGGCATACTCCGAAGGTTCGAACTACCTGAGATTATTTCCGTGGTTGCTCTATTCTCTCCGCTCCTTTTTCTTCTGTGGGATGTACATTTGAAGGCTTGGATCACCAGAGTGCTAGCAAGGTGCTTTCAGCTCGCTCAGCAAGGTCTCTGCCAAGGTCTCTCTGCAGACAGGGCCTGCAGAGGTAGAAGCTGCAGTTTTCTGACTTGTTAGTCATCAGGTTGCCCAGAGGAGCTGTGGATGGCCCCTCCCTGGAAGTGTTCAAGGCCAGGCTGGATGAGGCTTTGAGCAACCTGGTCTAGTGGAAGGTGTCCCTGCCCATGGCAGGGGGGTTGGAACTGGATGGGCTGTAAGGTCCCTTCCAACCCAAACCATTCAGTGATTCTATGATTCTGATGTGTGTGCTGTTTGCACACCAGTAAGCTGCAGTCCTGAACTGAGTCTTTATAACTTGGATCTCTCTTTTCCAGAACAGGTTAGGATTTTATTCTAGATAGGCTTATAGGCTGTTATAAGTGAAGGACGTGTCCTGTGTAACCATATCCACTGTTAACTTTGTAACTTTAAGCATGTAAACACAAACATATGGTGATCCATAGCCTCTGGCTCCTGATTGTCCTGGCTAGCACCCAACAGAGAAGTGGTGTTGCAGATAGGGAAGACATAATGTTATTTTGTTTTGCTTGACCGTGCCCTCTACTTGTTTAAGGAGGATTTGGGCTTTTGCCTCCCTACCAACCATGCTAATAACTGGTTTGATTTGTTTCCAGTTTACTCAGTTCCCTGCAGCTTTAATCATCAAAGTGGATCATTCCTATTCAATCCTCCTTTCTCCAGATTTCTTACACCCTTCCGGTGTGCAGAGGGGGAAGAAGGCAAGTTACAGACATGCAGAGATGAGAATTGTCCTAAACAGGCAAAGATAATAATGTAGACAGTAGGTTACCACTGTTATTTGCAGTAAGACTTAGAAAATCTGTGGGCTGCAAGAAATTTGGGGAGGATCAAGAGCTTTCCAGTTGGCGTATAGTTGAAGTACAAAGTGTTACGGCATACATGCCCATGGAATTTTGAGGATATGTTGAGAAAGAAAGCATGAACAGGTGGGAGGCAAGAACAGCTCTGAAACTGCTGTAACTGATGTTGTTTCTAGAGCCCAGAAAGCACTTCAGGTACTGCTTTGGTTTGCCCCTCGTTCAGGAACAGGCCAACGTAAAATTGTGGCCTTTTACTTTAGAACTGTCGCCTTGCAGTGCGTGATGAGTTAGTACAGGTTGTCTGCTTCCCTTTTTTCCCTTCTTTTTCTGAAAACACGCCCATTCTGGTTCTGCTTGAGTCGCTATCTGTGCTGTCCACCTCTGCTCCTTCAGGTGTGGTGTCCAACATTTCTCCATCACGCCCCTCGATTACCAGTCATGTTGCTGCTTCTCTCTATAGGATCACAGTGCCGCCACATGATGCGCAGAAGAGGAGGAATGTCCCGTACCAAATGCTGCTGCTGTTGGAGGAGATGCAGTGTGGCAAGCAGAAAGCTGTTTCTCCCCTGGACTTCGCTTGCTGTCTTTCAGCATACCAAGTGAAACGTAAGCCGCGCCACCTCATGCCTGCCACTGTCTGCAGACCAGGGCTGTTAACTGTCAAGCACTTAGAAGCAGCAGGGACACCTCATTCAGAGATTCGGAAATGTGAGGAGTTAGGCACAGGATGACGTAGCGCTCTCTCTGTAGCTGCCTCCCAGTCGTGAGCGAGATGCTGCGTCGTAGTTGTGAAGAGGGGGAAAAAAGCCCCCAGCGGATATCCTTGCTGATGTCCAAAGGGTGGGAAGACTCGGATTGCTAGAAGACTCAGCTACTGCTACCGGCCAGAGGGAAAGGGCTGCACAGGGCAGAGAAAGGACAGCTTATAGCTTGATTTGTCTTGCTATATTGGCATGATAATAGTGAAACAGCTGCCATTTCTTATTAGAAGGAAGGTGTCGTGTGTTCACCCAGATCCCCAAGGATAGAAACCGTATCCTTGCTCTTATTATAAGGGCAGACAGAATTTTCTGGCTTAACTCCCACCTGGGGAGATTCCCAAAGGACAGAGATTGTTAAATGCACAGGTGACCAGCGACAACGGGATACTGAGGGTCTGTTTATGTGTACAGATACACACAGTATATCCAAATGCCCTGATCTTTATCACGTGAAAGCCTAAACAGGACAACGCTGAAAGGGACAGATGGTAGCCAGCCCAGACCTGTATTAAGGAGGAACAGGAGATAACCTGAATATTTGTTCACATCATGTTTCCCCCTGAGACTGAATGGCTCTGCATTCTGCCTTCTTTATTCTGATTAAAGAGAGATGCCCAAAGCGAGTTTGTGAAGCTTGTTTGTAAAAGAAGGACAGTTTCCCACCTTGTCATTTGGCTTTAAAATTCAGGTGTGGTTCATAAAGTCCTATATCCCAGCCGGTGGTGCTTTAACTGGATCGCAGATGTGCTACTGGACATGAGGAAAAGTATATTTTCTAAGCTTCACTTAGTCAGGGACCTATGTAAGCTTACTAGAGCCCAGTTGAAGTCAAACTTCCAGGCAAGTTGAAAGCACTGCCATTTCTGGGTGTTGGATTATTCCACAAAATTTGTTTCACCTATGATCAAGCATAGAGGTAGTCCAAAATGCCAAGATTTTGCTAAACTGTGGGTAGTTTTTGCCCAGTTCCTAAACCTTGAGGTCGTCATGGACTGAAAACAGCAGTTCTTTGCATTCAGGGCATGGATTTGTTTTTTCCCCCTAAGCTGAAACAGTCTTGAAGTGATTCTCTGCTGAGCCCTTCTAAGCAAAGCTGTGCACTGAGCTGTATGCCACCACCTTGGGCTTCTATGCCAGTTTAGCCAGAGTGGAAAGCCAAAGCATAATGTTACATCATCATCCTTGGCTTCCTGTGCTGAAACTGTGTGCTTTTTCCCTGGGTAGGGATCCAGGGGTTTACACCATTCTGTGGATGACACATATGGATAGGCCTCCCTACCATTTTTATCTTAGCACACAGGAGTGTTGTAGCCTTACCAAGGGGTTGGGGAGACAAGTCTGTGCCGTAACAAGTGTGAAAAAGAGAACAGCATCTTCCCTGTATTGTTTCTAAGGAGGACTCAAATAAAAGCAACCCTCAGCGCGACACCTGAGCTCTCTCCTCCGTTAGGTATTGGGTATCTCTTGGCCCTGCATCTGGCGACGGGGACATGACTCTTGCACTGGGTTGTACCGTGGGGCACTCAAGCACTCCCGTCTTCGCCCACTGCTGCTCAGGTCACGTGGAGGAGACATGGCAGCCTGTCTCCAGCCTAAGCTCTGTCAGGGAGCGGCAAGGGAACAAGGGGTTGGATCTGATGGGGGACAGCAAATCTCCCTTTGCCATGTGTGGGAAATCTGTGCTTGGTGCTGTTCATGATACTGATTGAGGTTGTGTTTTCTGTTTGTCCAGTGTTTGTGCAGCATGATGCTGCCCAGCTCTTTCTGACTATCTGGAACTTGATAAAGAGGCAGATGAAAAAGCCAGAGCTGGTAAGGACAGTCACTGACATGAACACCAGGTCCTTTGGCCTTTGTCATGTGTGGTTTCCTCTGCTTCTTGAAGAAGAATCCCATTCACTGACACTTGTCCTAAAAATGAAATCTTAAAATTATCTGCTATTTGGATCTTTCCTTGAATCTTTCAGATGGGAGAGGGAATCTTGATTTCATAGGCTTCAGCATTTTGAATCACAGTTAACTTTTGTTCATCCTAATTTTACGTCATGGCAGGGACTCAGTACTAATGGAAGAGCTGATTAGTAACAAAAAGATTGATCGTTTTGCAACACTGAATTTAGTTACCTTGCATTTCTTTTTTTTCCCAAATTTCTGTAAGCATTTATTGGTGTGTCTTGACACAGCTCCTCAGCTCTTTAAAGTCAGCCATGTGCATTTCATTCTAATTAGTCACTGTTAGTATGTTACATACATGATAGTTCCTCCCAGGGGAGCTGTGCAAGGTGAGAGAAAAGTGACTCTTCCTCAACCTGCTGTCATAGTTGTCATAGCCAGGAAGCCTGGCTCCTGTTGAAGTTTCAAACAAAACAGTAAAATTCCGCATCAAAGCAGACATATAACTGCCTGATCCTGTTATAGAACGTGTCTTTCCCCTGTGCGAGGGGATGAGGGGAAGGAGTTCTTCTCCTTTAAATTGTGGGAAGAATCCTGTCCACGTAAGTCAATGTCAGAGCTCTGTTCAAGCCTTAAAGCGGTAACGTAGCATGAAGTAACGTGTCCAGGTGAGCTTTCCCACCCACAGAGGGAAATACCTCAGCTGTGTTCTTCATAAACCTTGTTTTGGCCTTTTTTGCCCCTCCAGGTTGAAGACCTGAACGATTTGTATGCAATCTGTGTACAGGAGCACCTGGCCTGTCAGAAATGCTCTTTTGAAACAAAAAGGAACAGCAGCATGTTAACACTTCCCCTCCCAGTGCTGGATTCCAACTCTCGCATCCTGAGGACTCTGGTGAGTTCAGTGGCAGCACTGCTTCCTTAGGAAGAAGATTCCCCTCTGTTCACTGCGGGAGCCTTCTCCTTGCAGCACTGGTGTCTCCTGGGACTCCTCTGCAATCTCTGCAGGGTGTGTAGGACTTTGAGGTGATCTTTTCTCATTCACATTTCTTTGTTTTGAGGGGTTCTAAATTTCTCAAAAATGTTGTTTGATTCGGAAAATGGAAAATAAAGTCCTTGAATCGCCTGTCTAGAAAGGGTATCCAATAAATCCTCTGTAAGACTGAAAGAATCATACTGCACAGTGATGTGTACCTGTGAGACCTTAGAATCCACAGTGAGGAGCCCTGGATAACTTGTAATCCCTGGCCAGGCACCCTGCATTTGCCCAGGGCAGTGTTCTTTCACTGTCCAATCAGAACTGCTGTTTGATACCTGGATAGAGGTGGCTCTGTAGGTGCTGCCACAGACAGTGCTTTTTCCAGGTCATACTGGACCACTGGACATTATTTAATCTCTGAACACTTCATATTGCTTCAGACTAAAGGAGCCTCTTTCAAAACCCCTAAAGCTTTGAGGTAGGTATAAAGGAGACCTGTGCATCCCAATATTTTCTGTGGAAAATGTGTTACTCTTCTTTTTTTTTCAACCAGTGTAATCACAGCAGTAGCTAGGGAAAATGAGGTACCTTTTTTTAGGCTGCGAGCCAATCTGTTGTCCTTTGTATAAAATGTGCTTTCTGTAGCTTTGCTGTTTGATTGTACCCTGTGAGACAAAGTAGAAACAGAAATCCAGCTTGAAAGAATTCAGTTGAAAGGAATCTCCTCTGTCTTCTTAGGAGGACTCTCTGCAGTACTTCTTCCGTCCAGAACAGCTGACTGATCACAACATGTGTTTCTGCGAACACTGTGGAAGGAAAACACCTTTTCTGCAGGTAAGCAGGGAATTATTTCCCTGTATGTCTCTTAGAAGCCAGAACTCCCTTTAGGACTGGGAAGAGTGGGGAAAGGACTCAACCATATCAGTTTAAGAGGAAATCAACAGCTCAGACGTGTCAGCTGTGTATAAACCACCTGCAGCTTTCTGATTAGGAAGATCCCTGCTATAGACGTAGCTCTGACAACAAAAGAATGCTTTCATGAGTTGTCACTTAAGTCACGGAGGGATGTAGGATTTCCGTACCAGCAGAAAAGCTTCTGTTGGTGGTGATGTGTTTCCACTGTGGGGCTTTACACCCCTGTGCAGCTCCAGGGGTAGACAAGAACATGTTGCTGGAGCTGTACATACACATAGAAGGGAGATACTGTAGGCTGATTCCTTTCTTCCCTGTTCTCTGCTTGGCTCCACATTTTCAGTAGCAGTGGGCTTTGCCAGCCGATGAATTAGCTGGTTCATGAAGAGGCAAGTGCATTGAAGGAGAGGTGTGTAAGGGAGACTGCCTCAGCCCAAGGCTTGGAGGGCACTTTCCGCATCACCAGTGTGCTGCTGCTGAGGCCACACTGCATCCATACGTCTGGGTGGCAGCCATGGCAGCCGCAGTAATACCACCAACGGCACTGCTGGAAGGAGTGAGTTGTCAGCTTGGTGTCCTCCACGGAGCTTGGGTGGCCACATGTCACAAGGGAGTTTCCACCCCACCTCCCCAGTGTTTGTTCCGTGGTTATCAATTGTGTTCGTTGTTGCTTTACAGAGCATGAAGCTTGTCCATCTGCCACAGACTCTGACCATACACCTGAAGCGCTTCTGCTTCAAAAAATCAGCCTACATTCACAAGCTTAGCCACTACCTGCCATTTCCACAGGACCTTGATTTCAGTGCAGTCCTGACAAAAAATCAGTGCCAAGCAGATGACCATGAAAAGGTGAGCTACTCCTAATGCTCTGCCTAAAAAGAGCAGATTTTCTTCTCTCCTCTGCTCAAGTCTCATAAAAACTTAAGAAATCAAACCAGTGCTTGCCTAAGTTTGAAGCATCTCTCTTAAAAATGTATGTCTCAGGCTTTCCCTGTGCTTGGTGCTGTCTCACATCCCATGGTTTTACCTGGCTCAGGTGTTATTCAACTTTCTGTGCTCAGATAAAATCCCCAAAGGCACCATAACCAGAGCTTTCTGCCATAAGGACAAATCCCAGGCTTTACCAAAAAAACCCCAAACCAATCCCTTTTTTTTTCCGAGACTGTTTAGCATAACTTTATCTTCCATTTCTAAATACACTAAAGAAAAGATGAAAACACAGTTCATTGGGGTGACCAAATCCAGACATTGTAAACAGTGTCTTAGAGGCAGCTTCTGTCCTGTGGTTCAGCCTCCAGGGCAAGTCAGCTTCAGCGAGCGGCAAAGCTACTGCTATGCAGAGGTCACCAGGCCAAGACGGGCACTCGACTTCTGGCCGTTCCCCATGCAGTGGTGTTTGCCACAGGTCGGAGGTTAGCAGGGAGACGACAGCTTTGCTGGGCAGCTGAGCATGATCTGCCACACTGTGGATCTGTTCCCCGTACTGAGAAATAACAAGGGAAAGCGTGGCAACAGCAAAACTTTGCTGGTGCAGTGTTGGCTGCAGTGTAACCCCTTTGCTGCCCCTTCACTCTCTTACTGCCTTTTTCCTGTTCCTGTGATCCCCGGGGAGGGTGGCAGCCCATAGCCGGCAGGCAGCATGCTGAGGGTAAGAGCAAAAAAGGCAGGATCCTCAAGGCCAAGCTAATCTTCCTCCTTTTTCCTTACAAAACACGTTCTTGCTGTCCTGGCAGCTGCATCTTCTCAGCCAGTGGCAAATGAGGATTGCTGCACTGAAAGTTTCTCTTTGTGGCTCTTCACAGGCTGCCTGGCAATATGAGCTTTTTGCCGTTGTTGCTCATTCCGGATCAACTAGCTATGGACACTACTGTGCCTATATTCGAAGTATGACAGAGTGTCAATGGTATTGCTTCAACGATTCTGAGGTGTGCCAGGTGAGGAGACAAATCCACATTTCTTTTGTAGCTTCCCAACACTCCTCTGGGTCTCATTCAGTCTGACTGATGACTGAGTTAGGAGAACCAGGAAAGAGAACTGAAACGGCAGAGCTTTGTGCACCTCGTCCCTCTGCTACAGCATACTCTGAGCTGAGGGCAAAGCAGCTCTGGCTTCTGTACCCAACGAGGCCTTAAGTTCTGGTTTGCAAGTTGCAGAAGCAGCCGTCCGCTGTATACCCTAGATCTGTTGAATGTTTGTGTTCAGAAGAGGCAAAAGGAACTGTTTTTCCTCAAAGGGTCAAAGCAATAAATCGATTTATAAAAAGGTGTTTAGTTCCTGGCAGTGCCACTTCTCTTACGAGAATTGCCGTGCTGGTGTGACACTGTGTCCACCTCTTACGGGAGTTTTTACCAGCCTCCCCTTGTGTGTTGTTCCTCTCTAGGTATCGTGGGATGATGTTAAATGCACCTATGGACATTCCAACCTCCTCTGGTAGGCAAAGACATCTCTCTTTTTACCTCACGCTGCTCTGGGGTTTGGAATGCAGGTAGCAGAGAGAGGGAAGACAAAGGGTTTGCACTGCGTATCTCCAGAGATGCACTGGGGATGCAGGAGAGTAGAAGGGGCATCCTTGTGTTGTGATGACTGCTGTGAGTGTATGACTGCAGCGGGGGCCTGTAGGGTTACCGAGCAGTCGCAGACGGGGCTGCAAGAGTGGTCTTGTTCCTTTGGATCGCCACCTGGAGCCTGTATCCTGGCTGAAGTAAGGTGTGTCAGTCAGGGTTCCTCCATGCTTTCTGTTTCACTGCATCATAAGAAAATGAGCTGTGGAGAGAGAATCCCTCCTGTGAGCTATAGTGCTGTCAGGGGTCAGCTTTCATGCTGCCTCAGGAACGCTGGAGAAGGCCAGTTCACTTGAGCGAGCCCCAAAAAGCTGAGCAGGAGCAAACCTGGGGGGTTACTTTCAGCCCAGATCTTCAAACAGACATCTTATTTTGCTTTTTCTTTGCTTCCACAGGGGACAAACAGCCTACCTCTTGATTTACATGAAAAAACATCCTCGTAGCCTTACCTAGGCGTATCAGAATGTTTCAGAAGCTGTGTGTTGTCTGTGGAGCTCAGCACCTCTGTGCCAGTGTGGACACGTACAAGCGTTTCACAAGAAAGACATTCTGCACTCAGTCAGCAACCTCTGCCTTCACATTTATTGATGAAAAAAGTGCAGGAGAGACTCAGCTAGAGAAAGGATCTAAGAACTGCTGCACCTAGAAACTTTTTCTTTCATATATTATTGATATTTATGTGATTCTATGTTAATTTCATCGTAAAAGATAGCCAAGTTGGTCTCTGCTGACTTACCGGTTCCTGTAATGCTGACGCCTGGATTCCCGTGTAGGGGAAGCATTTGGCCTAGAAGCCTGCATGACGTTCCAGGGAGGTGTGACATGTGGCTGGAGAGCTGGGATACCTTAGCCAGTAAGTGGGTCAGAGCTTGAGACTTGCTCTGCCCTTTCAGTGCCGTGTTAGATGCTGGCAAGCTGGGCAGGGGACCCCAGAAGTCTCGAGAAAGAGCTGGAAGGAGGATCAGAACCCTTATGATGCAGGCAGCAGTGATTTTACTCCTTACAACCTTCCTGGAAACGAATCATTGCAGGGGTTGAGATGTGTTGGAAGGTTGGTGTCAGCATGAGGATGTGGTTTTAAAACAGGAGCTGTTGCGGTAGTTCTGGTTTACAGGACGTTTGTGTGTATTTATGCATATGATTGTTGGTTTAGCAAGCTTATCAGATGTTCCTATGCTTTTTCTTTCCTGTATAGAGGAAACTGTTCCGAGCCACAGAGATTCTGAAGCTAGCTAGTGATGCTGCACGATGCAGCATGCACCGTGATGCGAGGAGAAGTGAGATGCCTTGATGTGCTTGAACTTTTGGGATTTTCCCTTAGTAATCTTCAGTTGCTTTCTCCCTTCCTTCTCTGCCCGTGAAGTAGAAATGTCCCTCAAACACGACGTGTTCGGGACAGAACAATTTTGTAGAGGAAGTGAGTAGTTTTTAAATCTCCTCGAGTCTTGTCTCTCTGTGCTGTCGGTTCAGCCTGTGCTCTCATGGCAAGACCACACAGCCAGAGGGAAAATGTGGAGAGAGGTAGAAAGGAAGGTTGGTAACACGGGACCATCAGAAGAGTGCTCTAGAGATCATCGCAAGGCTCAGCTGTGAGGAAGGTTAAAAATGTTGGTTGTGACGCTTTCAAAGTGCTCATTGTGTAAGTCTCGACATACCACGGTCTTTGGAAGGATTCCCGAGATCTGAAGGTACTTTCTCGCCTAACACAGTCTTTGATTCTGTCTTTACAAGGGTGCTGTTTTCATGGGACTGAGCAAATTTTAAAATTAATAATCTAATTATAATAGCAGCTAAGCTCCTGAATCCTGGCTGTTTTCTGTTGCTGTGTGGAAAGTGAGTTGAGACATCTTGGAGCACCGCTGTGAAATTACATTTCTATGAAGTAGCAGGGATTTGTTTCGCTGTACTGTCAAGGTCCATTATTTGGTTCAATTCTCTTGTAACTGTTAATTCTGTGTTAAAAAAGATAAAAATCCCAATCTATTTGTCACCAGGATGAGGAATTTTCACCCTATTTGCCTTCGGGAATGCATTCCACTTTTTCTAAAGCACCTGGAAGTGGGTGAATAAGAAAACCAGGTTCGTGTCTGCTTTATCCAACACTTGGCACGTGTGAAGCAGCTGAAGGACAGCGGCTTCCAGGAACTGAGATGTTAATGGGCTGTGGAAATGATAAGACATTTTTGGTTGATTATAACTGGAAGTTTAAAACCAAGCTGTGCTTATGAAAAATGTATGGTAGCTTTCCACCCATCACAGGAGCAAGTGCTGAGATACATAGTCTTTTCCATCAGCGTCTTGATGAGAAGTCATTGATGTTTTTTGAATAAAATAGTACGGCACAGGTTTCCTAGACACTAAGTCGTGTGGGTTGTGCTCAGTCTTGTTGCCCTGAACACCATAAATGCAGGTAGGAGGCTGCAGGCCACACGGACGGAGGTTGTACGATCAGATTAAGTATTCAGGCTAGAGCTCCTGCTGCCCTTTAGCTCCAACAGCCGAGGACAAACCTTCCCAGGGCACTTCACCCTCGTGCTGGGGACACAGCGGGTTTATTGTTGGGTTTGCTGCCATGTGACAGCTTGTCTTGCTTCCAGATCCCCACGGGCCATGGCAGGAATAGGAGGTGTGCAAACTGCTTTCCACATGGATTTAAGCACTCTGCCCGACCTGAGCCACCTTGGGCGCCTCTGCGGCCACAGCAGAGCTCGGTTGTATGCTGGACAGACTGCCCAAGGCTGACCTGGAGCTGAGGGCCGGGGGTGGGGTGCTAGTGCACCCATCCACAGTTACAGCGTGGTGTCTACCTCGCCGTGGGGTTATCTGTCCTGCGTTGGAGCCACTGTGTGAGTGGAGCCCAGCACGGGATTTGAAAGGCCAGGTAAAGCCAAGAGTAGTGTGTGGAGAGTCATAGAATCACAGAACGGTTTGGGTTGGAAGGGACCTTACAGACCATCCAGTTCCAACCCCCTTGCCATGGGCAGGGACACCTTCCACTAGACCAGGTTGCTCCAAGCCTCATCCAGCCTGGCCTTGAACACTTCCAGGGATGGGGCATCCACAGCTTCTCTGGGCAACCTGTGCCAGTGCCTCACCACCCTCTCTGGGAAGAATTTCTTCCTGATATCCAATCTAAACCTCCCCACTTTCAATTTAAACCCGTTACCCCTTGTCCTGTCACTACAGGCCCTTGCAAAAGCCCCCCCCAGCTTCCTGGGAGGTTGTGGTAGGTCATGGAAACTCCTTCCCATTTTTGATTTGGGATTACCACGTGTTAAGGGAAGGAGCAGTGGCAAAACACACATTATCTGCTTCACCTCTGCCAGACTCCTCCTGAGTCAGATATTCCTCACCATCAAGAAACACATGGAAAATAGAAAAAAACAAATATAGGTAATAAATACATATATTTTACACACACTAAAGTTGTAGAGATTCTATGTTGTAAATCCCTAAATTACACATGGAAGTAAAAGAGAAGCAATTCCTTGACACTTCAATCCCAGCATGATTTTAATTGGCAAGCGTCGCTCCGGAGCGAGTTACCGCCGGTGTTTACACACAGACGCTGCACGCCAGATCGACGTTTGGAAACCCCATGCCGGTATTTCCTCTGACCACACGGCGTGGGCTCAAAGCTCTGAGCAGAGACCCCAGCAAGTGCAAGTGGGGACCTCAACCAACCTTTCGAAGGTATTTTATAGGGCAGTTAGTTTTCAGAAGAGAGGTATTTAGCTCCGACTCCGCGCTGTTTCTCACGTGGCTGGCTTATGTTTTACCAGCTTCAAGTTGGCAGGCTCGGCGCTGTTCACACCTGCCTCTGGAAATGTGCCCAGGAGTCACCAGCGCTTGACAGGTTAAAAAATAATCATTTCTGACACACATGAAGTCAAGGAACTGGAAGAGAAATGCTTCCGAGCTAAATCCCGACTAACAAAAAGTCATCAAGTGTTGTGAAAAATAAAACAAGGACTTAAAACTGAGGGCAAAGGGAAGGAAGACCTTGATGGAGGCTTGAGAAAGGGTGCTCTGAGCTAATGGGTGTTTTCCCAAAATAGACTAATGACTGAAATTTCAGCTGGCAGCGGGATGCAGCTCGATTCCGTATGAAAATGAGCTTTGCTGTGCGAGGGAGCGCCGGAGCAGCGAGCGGCATAACCCTCTCCAGGTCTGCCTTTGCGATGGGCAGGGCGGAGGAACCGGGAGAACGCTCTCGCTGCGGAGGTGGCCACGCACCGCTGCAGGACCGGGGACACGACAGCCAGGCTGGAAAGCCCGCCTGTTGCCCGCCGGTGTTCGTTTCTGCAGCGAGCTCCCTATCCTTGCTTGCAGACCATCCGTCTCTGGTGACCCAGAGAGCCGTGGTCATTGTACACCTTTTCTCTATGTAACCCATTTTTCTCACAGATAAGGAGAAACCCACCCCAGGCCGTCAGCTTGTAGCACACGGAGCGATAAAACTGCGCGTTACACCTTGTTTCCAACGCCGGATGCGGGCAGAAGGGGGCTGGTCTTGTGGACCTCAAAAGAGTTCTCCTTGGGCTTGTCCCAGGGCTGCTGTGACCTGCGCTCCTCCATTAGAATCCCTGGATGCCGGGTTGAGGTGCTGATGGCTGAGGCCAGCTCTGGCTCCAGCTGCTGGCAGAATGGCCAGGCTGTAGGATGGAGCACCGAGGTCTGCGGCGTTAGAGCCGGGTGAGAGAGGTCAGGCTGCAGGTTGAGACTGGCACGAGCAACAGCTCAAGGATACAAGAGGAAAACTACCCGACATGGAAAGGTACAAAATCCTAAAGGAAGCCTGGCGCAGGAGGAGAAGAGTTTGGCACGGCTGGGCGCCCATTGCAGGGAGCAGCAGGGCGGGCCCCTGGCCACCTGACGGGTGCTTCCTGGCCGGCGGGACCGCGGGTG